>NW_026974194.1:0-158716 GCF_037042905.1 Lytechinus pictus | reverse complement strand
CGAAAAATAAAAACTCATCGGATCTGCTTTATCTTCTGAATATTGATGCCTTTGGATGTTAGAAGATCCCACAGAGCGGAGACGGCTGAATTGGGGGGGGTCTCGGGGGCTATTTTGAAGAAATCAATTTGGTCATATTTTGGAAAATTTGGACCAGTCGCGGGTAGGGCGAAAAATAAAAACTCATCGGATCTGCTTTATCTTCTGAATATTGATGCCTTTGGATGTTAGAAGAACCCACAGAGCGGAGACGGCTGAATTGGGGGGGGGTCTCGGGGGCTATTTTGAAGAAATCAATTTGGTCATATTTTGGAAAATTTGGACCAGTCGCGGGTAGGGCGAAAAATAAAAACTCATCGGATCTGCTTTATCTTCTGAATATTGATGCCTTTGGATGTTAGAAGATCCCACAGAGCGGAGACGGCTGAATTGGGGGGGGTCTCGGGGGCTATTTTGAAGAAATCAATTTGGTCATATTTTGGAAAATTTGGACCAGTCGCGGGTAGGGCGAAAAATAAAAACTCATCGGATCTGCTTTATCTTCTGAATATTGATGCCTTTGGATGTTAGAAGATCCCACAGAGCGGAGACGGCTGAATTGGGGGGGGGTCTCGGGGGCTATTTTGAAGAAATCAATTTGGTCATATTTTGGAAAATTTGGACCAGTCGCGGGTAGGGCGAAAAATAAAAACTCATCGGATCTGCTTTATCTTCTGAATATTGATGCCTTTGGATGTTAGAAGATCCCACAGAGCGGAGACGGCTGAATTGGGGGGGGGTCTCGGGGGCTATTTTGAAGAAATCAATTTGGTCATATTTTGGAAAATTTGGACCAGTCGCGGGTAGGGCGAAAAATAAAAACTCATCGGATCTGCTTTATCTTCTGAATATTGATGCCTTTGGATGTTAGAAGATCCCACAGAGCGGAGACGGCTGAATTGGGGGGGGTCTCGGGGGCTATTTTGAAGAAATCAATTTGGTCATATTTTGGAAAATTTGGACCAGTCGCGGGTAGGGCGAAAAATAAAAACTCATCGGATCTGCTTTATCTTCTGAATATTGATGCCTTTGGATGTTAGAAGATCCCACAGAGCGGAGACGGCTGAATTGGGGGGGGTCTCGGGGGCTATTTTGAAGAAATCAATTTGGTCATATTTTGGAAAATTTGGACCAGTCGCGGGTAGGGCGAAAAATAAAAACTCATCGGATCTGCTTTATCTTCTGAATATTGATGCCTTTGGATGTTAGAAGATCCCACAGAGCGGAGACGGCTGAATTGGGGGGGGTCTCGGGGGCCTATTTTGAAGAAATCAATTTGGTCATATTTTGGAAAATTTGGACCAGTCGCGGGTAGGGCGAAAAATAAAAACTCATCGGATCTGCTTTATCTTCTGAATATTGATGCCTTTGGATGTTAGAAGATCCCACAGAGCGGAGACGGCTGAATTGGGGGGGGGTCTCGGGGGCTATTTTGAAGAATCAATTTGGTCATATTTTGGAAAATTTGGACCAGTCGCGGGTAGGGCGAAAATAAAAACTCATCGGATCTGCTTTATCTTCTGAATATTGATGCCTTTGGATGTTAGAAGATTCCACAGAGCGGAGACGGCTGAATTGGGGGGGGGGTCTCGGGGGCTATTTTGAAGAAATCAATTTGGTCATATTTTGGAAAAATCCCACAGAGCGGAGACGGCTGAATTGGGGGGGGTCTCGGGGGCTATTTTGAAGAAATCAATTTGGTCATATTTTGGAAAATTTGGACCAGTCGCGGGTAGGGCGAAAAATAAAAACTCATCGGATCTGCTTTATCTTCTGAATATTGATGCCTTTGGATGTTAGAAGATCCCACAGAGCGAGACGGCTGAATTGGGGGGGGTCTCGGGGGCTATTTTGAAGAAATCAATTTGGTCATATTTTGGAAAATTTGGACCAGTCGCGGGTAGGGCGAAAAATAAAAACTCATCGGATCTGCTTTATCTTCTGAATATTGATGCCTTTGGATGTTAGAAGATCCCACAGAGCGGAGACGGCTGAATTGGGGGGGGGTCTCGGGGGCTATTTTGAAGAAATCAATTTGGTCATATTTTGGAAAATTTGGACCAGTCGCGGGTAGGGCGAAAAATAAAAACTCATCGGATCTGCTTTATCTTCTGAATATTGATGCCTTTGGATGTTAGAAGATCCCACAGAGCGGAGACGGCTGAATTGGGGGGGGTCTCGGGGGCTATTTTGAAGAAATCAATTTGGTCATATTTTGGAAAATTTGGACCAGTCGCGGGTAGGGCGAAAAATAAAAACTCATCGGATCTGCTTTATCTTCTGAATATTGATGCCTTTGGATGTTAGAAGATCCCACAGAGCGGAGACGGCTGAATTGGGGGGGGTCTCGGGGGCTATTTTGAAGAAATCAATTTGGTCATATTTTGGAAAATTTGGACCAGTCGCGGGTAGGGCGAAAAATAAAAACTCATCGGATCTGCTTTATCTTCTGAATATTGATGCTTTGGATGTTAGAAGAACCCACAGAGCGGAGACGGCTGAATTGGGGGGGTCTCGGGGGCTATTTTGAAGAAATCAATTTGGTCATATTTTGGAAAAATTTGGACCAGTCGCGGGTAGGGCGAAAAATAAAAACTCATCGGATCTGCTTTATCTTCTGAATATTGATGCCTTTGGATGTTAGAAGATCCCACAGAGCGGAGACGGCTGAATTGGGGGGGGGTCTCGGGGGCTATTTTGAAGAAATCAATTTGGTCATATTTTGGAAAATTTGGACCAGTCGCGGGTAGGGCGAAAAATAAAAACTCATCGGATCTGCTTTATCTTCTGAATATTGATGCCTTTGGATGTTAGAAGAACCCACAGAGCGGAGACGGCTGAATTGGGGGGGGGGTCTCGGGGGCTATTTTGAAGAAATCAATTTGGTCATATTTTGGAAAATTTGGACCAGTCGCGGGTAGGGCGAAAAATAAAAACTCATCGGATCTGCTTTATCTTCTGAATATTGATGCCTTTGGATGTTAGAAGATCCCACAGAGCGGAGACGGCTGAATTGGGGGGGGGTCTCGGGGGCTATTTTGAAGAAATCAATTTGGTCATATTTTGGAAAATTTGGACCAGTCGCGGGTAGGGCGAAAAATAAAAACTCATCGGATCTGCTTTATCTTCTGAATATTGATGCCTTTGGATGTTAGAAGATCCCACAGAGCGGAGACGGCTGAATTGGGGGGGGGTCTCGGGGGCTATTTTGAAGAAATCAATTTGGTCATATTTTGGAAAATTTGGACCAGTCGCGGGTAGGGCGAAAAATAAAAACTCATCGGATCTGCTTTATCTTCTGAATATTGATGCCTTTGGATGTTAGAAGATCCCACAGAGCGGAGACGGCTGAATTGGGGGGGGTCTCGGGGGCTATTTTGAAGAAATCAATTTGGTCATATTTTGGAAAATTTGGACCAGTCGCGGGTAGGGCGAAAAATAAAAACTCATCGGATCTGCTTTATCTTCTGAATATTGATGCCTTTGGATGTTAGAAGATCCCACAGAGCGGAGACGGCTGAATTGGGGGGGGTCTCGGGGGCTATTTTGAAGAAATCAATTTGGTCATATTTTGGAAAATTTGGACCAGTCGCGGGTAGGGCGAAAAATAAAAACTCATCGGATCTGCTTTATCTTCTGAATATTGATGCCTTTGGATGTTAGAAGATCCCACAGAGCGGAGACGGCTGAATTGGGGGGGGGTCTCGGGGGCTATTTTGAAGAAATCAATTTGGTCATATTTTGGAAAATTTGGACCAGTCGCGGGTAGGGCGAAAAATAAAAACTCATCGGATCTGCTTTATCTTCTGAATATTGATGCCTTTGGATGTTAGAAGATCCCACAGAGCGGAGACGGCTGAATTGGGGGGGGGTCTCGGGGGCTATTTTGAAGAAATCAATTTGGTCATATTTTGGAAAATTTGGACCAGTCGCGGGTAGGGCGAAAAATAAAAACTCATCGGATCTGCTTTATCTTCTGAATATTGATGCCTTTGGATGTTAGAAGATCCCACAGAGCGGAGACGGCTGAATTGGGGGGGGTCTCGGGGGCTATTTTGAAGAAATCAATTTGGTCATATTTTGGAAAATTTGGACCAGTCGCGGGTAGGGCGAAAAATAAAAACTCATCGGATCTGCTTTATCTTCTGAATATTGATGCTTTTGGATGTTAGAAGATCCCACAGAGCGGAGACGGCTGAATTGGGGGGGGTCTCGGGGGCTATTTTGAAGAAATCAATTTGGTCATATTTTGGAAAATTTGGACCAGTCGCGGGTAGGGCGAAAATAAAAACTCATCGGATCTGCTTTATCTTCTGAATATTGATGCCTTTGGATGTTAGAAGATCCCACAGAGCGGAGACGGCTGAATTGGGGGGGGGTCTCGGGGGCTATTTTGAAGAAATCAATTTGGTCATATTTTGGAAAATTTGGACCAGTCGCGGGTAGGGCGAAAAATAAAAACTCATCGGATCTGCTTTATCTTCTGAATATTGATGCCTTTGGATGTTAGAAGATCCCACAGAGCGGAGACGGCTGAATTGGGGGGGGTCTCGGGGGCTATTTTGAAGAAATCAATTTGGTCATATTTTGGAAAATTTGGACCAGTCGCGGGTAGGGCGAAAATAAAAACTCATCGGATCTGCTTTATCTTCTGAATATTGATGCCTTTGGATGTTAGAAGATCCCACAGAGCGGAGACGGCTGAATTGGGGGGGGTCTCGGGGGCTATTTTGAAGAAATCAATTTGGTCATATTTTGGAAAATTTGGACCAGTCGCGGGTAGGGCGAAAAATAAAAACTCATCGGATCTGCTTTATCTTCTGAATATTGATGCCTTTGGATGTTAGAAGATCCCACAGAGCGGAGACGGCTGAATTGGGGGGGGTCTCGGGGGCTATTTTGAAGAAATCAATTTGGTCATATTTTGGAAAATTTGGACCAGTCGCGGGTAGGGCGAAAAATAAAAACTCATCGGATCTGCTTTATCTTCTGAATATTGATGCCTTTGGATGTTAGAAGATCCCACAGAGCGGAGACGGCTGAATTGGGGGGGGTCTCGGGGGCTATTTTGAAGAAATCAATTTGGTCATATTTTGGAAAATTTGGACCAGTCGCGGGTAGGGCGAAAAATAAAAACTCATCGGATCTGCTTTATCTTCTGAATATTGATGCCTTTGGATGTTAGAAGATCCCACAGAGCGGAGACGGCTGAATTGGGGGGGGTCTCGGGGGCTATTTTGAAGAAATCAATTTGGTCATATTTTGGAAAATTTGGACCAGTCGCGGGTAGGGCGAAAAATAAAAACTCATCGGATCTGCTTTATCTTCTGAATATTGATGCCTTTGGATGTTAGAAGATCCCACAGAGCGGAGACGGCTGAATTGGGGGGGGTCTCGGGGGCTATTTTGAAGAAATCAATTTGGTCATATTTTGGAAAATTTGGACCAGTCGCGGGTAGGGCGAAAAATAAAAACTCATCGGATCTGCTTTATCTTCTGAATATTGATGCCTTTGGATGTTAGAAGAACCCACAGAGCGGAGACGGCTGAATTGGGGGGGGGTCTCGGGGGCTATTTTGAAGAAATCAATTTGGTCATATTTTGGAAAATTTGGACCAGTCGCGGGTAGGGCGAAAAATAAAAACTCATCGGATCTGCTTTATCTTCTGAATATTGATGCCTTTGGATGTTAGAAGATCCCACAGAGCGGAGACGGCTGAATTGGGGGGGGTCTCGGGGGCTATTTTGAAGAAATCAATTTGGTCATATTTTGGAAAATTTGGACCAGTCGCGGGTAGGGCGAAAAATAAAAACTCATCGGATCTGCTTTATCTTCTGAATATTGATGCCTTTGGATGTTAGAAGAACCCACAGAGCGGAGACGGCTGAATTGGGGGGGGGTCTCGGGGGCTATTTTGAAGAAATCAATTTGGTCATATTTTGGAAAATTTGGACCAGTCGCGGGTAGGGCGAAAAATAAAAACTCATCGGATCTGCTTTATCTTCTGAATATTGATGCCTTTGGATGTTAGAAGATCCCACAGAGCGGAGACGGCTGAATTGGGGGGGGTCTCGGGGGCTATTTTGAAGAAATCAATTTTGTCATATTTTGGAAAATTTGGACCAGTCGCGGGTAGGGCGAAAAATAAAAACTCATCGGATCTGCTTTATCTTCTGAATATTGATGCCTTTGGATGTTAGAAGATCCCACAGAGCGGAGACGGCTGAATTGGGGGGGGGTCTCGGGGGCTATTTTGAAGAAATCAATTTGGTCATATTTTGGAAAATTTGGACCAGTCGCGGGTAGGGCGAAAAATAAAAACTCATCGGATCTGCTTTATCTTCTGAATATTGATGCCTTTGGATGTTAGAAGATCCCACAGAGCGGAGACGGCTGAATTGGGGGGGGTCTCGGGGGCTATTTTGAAGAAATCAATTTGGTCATATTTTGGAAAATTTGGACCAGTCGCGGGTAGGGCGAAAAATAAAAACTCATCGGATCTGCTTTATCTTCTGAATATTGATGCCTTTGGATGTTAGAAGATCCCACAGAGCGGAGACGGCTGAATTGGGGGGGGTCTCGGGGGCTATTTTGAAGAAATCAATTTGGTCATATTTTGGAAAATTTGGACCAGTCGCGGGTAGGGCGAAAAATAAAAACTCATCGGATCTGCTTTATCTTCTGAATATTGATGCCTTTGGATGTTAGAAGATCCCACAGAGCGGAGACGGCTGAATTGGGGGGGGGGTCTCGGGGGCTATTTTGAAGAAATCAATTTGGTCATATTTTGGAAAATTTGGACCAGTCGCGGGTAGGGCGAAAAATAAAAACTCATCGGATCTGCTTTATCTTCTGAATATTGATGCCTTTGGATGTTAGAAGATTCCACAGAGCGGAGACGGCTGAATTGGGGGGGGGTCTCGGGGGCTATTTTGAAGAAATCAATTTGGTCATATTTTGGAAAATTTGGACCAGTCGCGGGTAGGGCGAAAAATAAAAACTCATCGGATCTGCTTTATCTTCTGAATATTGATGCCTTTGGATGTTAGAAGATCCCACAGAGCGGAGACGGCTGAATTGGGGGGGGGTCTCGGGGGCTATTTTGAAGAAATCAATTTGGTCATATTTTGGAAAATTTGGACCAGTCGCGGGTAGGGCGAAAAATAAAAACTCATCGGATCTGCTTTATCTTCTGAATATTGATGCTTTTGGATGTTAGAAGATCCCACAGAGCGGAGACGGCTGAATTGGGGGGGGTCTCGGGGGCTATTTTGAAGAAATCAATTTGGTCATATTTTGGAAAATTTGGACCAGTCGCGGGTAGGGCGAAAAATAAAAACTCATCGGATCTGCTTTATCTTCTGAATATTGATGCCTTTGGATGTTAGAAGATCCCACAGAGCGGAGACGGCTGAATTGGGGGGGGTCTCGGGGGCTATTTTGAAGAAATCAATTTGGTCATATTTTGGAAAATTTGGACCAGTCGCGGGTAGGGCGAAAAATAAAAACTCATCGGATCTGCTTTATCTTCTGAATATTGATGCCTTTGGATGTTAGAAGATCCCACAGAGCGGAGACGGCTGAATTGGGGGGGGGTCTCGGGGGCTATTTTGAAGAAATCAATTTGGTCATATTTTGGAAAATTTGGACCAGTCGCGGGTAGGGCGAAAAATAAAAACTCATCGGATCTGCTTTATCTTCTGAATATTGATGCCTTTGGATGTTAGAAGAACCCACAGAGCGGAGACGGCTGAATTGGGGGGGGTCTCGGGGGCTATTTTGAAGAAATCAATTTGGTCATATTTTGGAAAATTTGGACCAGTCGCGGGTAGGGCGAAAAATAAAAACTCATCGGATCTGCTTTATCTTCTGAATATTGATGCCTTTGGATGTTAGAAGATCCCACAGAGCGGAGACGGCTGAATTGGGGGGGGTCTCGGGGGCTATTTTGAAGAAATCAATTTGGTCATATTTTGGAAAATTTGGACCAGTCGCGGGTAGGGCGAAAAATAAAAACTCATCGGATCTGCTTTATCTTCTGAATATTGATGCCTTTGGATGTTAGAAGATCCCACAGAACGGAGACGGCTGAATTGGGGGGGGTCTCGGGGGCTATTTTGAAGAAATCAATTTGGTCATATTTTGGAAAATTTGGACCAGTCGCGGGTAGGGCGAAAAATAAAAACTCATCGGATCTGCTTTATCTTCTGAATATTGATGCCTTTGGATGTTAGAAGAACCCACAGAGCGGAGACGGCTGAATTGGGGGGGGGTCTCGGGGGCTATTTTGAAGAAATCAATTTGGTCATATTTTGGAAAATTTGGACCAGTCGCGGGTAGGGCGAAAAATAAAAACTCATCGGATCTGCTTTATCTTCTGAATATTGATGCCTTTGGATGTTAGAAGATCCCACAGAGCGGAGACGGCTGAATTGGGGGGGGTCTCGGGGGCTATTTTGAAGAAATCAATTTGGTCATATTTTGGAAAATTTGGACCAGTCGCGGGTAGGGCGAAAAATAAAAACTCATCGGATCTGCTTTATCTTCTGAATATTGATGCCTTTGGATGTTAGAAGATCCCACAGAGCGGAGACGGCTGAATTGGGGGGGGGTCTCGGGGGCTATTTTGAAGAAATCAATTTGGTCATATTTTGGAAAATTTGGACCAGTCGCGGGTAGGGCGAAAAATAAAAACTCATCGGATCTGCTTTATCTTCTGAATATTGATGCCTTTGGATGTTAGAAGATCCCACAGAGCGGAGACGGCTGAATTGGGGGGGGTCTCGGGGGCTATTTTGAAGAAATCAATTTGGTCATATTTTGGAAAATTTGGACCAGTCGCGGGTAGGGCGAAAAATAAAAACTCATCGGATCTGCTTTATCTTCTGAATATTGATGCCTTTGGATGTTAGAAGATCCCACAGAGCGGAGACGGCTGAATTGGGGGGGGTCTCGGGGGCTATTTTGAAGAAATCAATTTGGTCATATTTTGGAAAATTTGGACCAGTCGCGGGTAGGGCGAAAAATAAAAACTCATCGGATCTGCTTTATCTTCTGAATATTGATGCCTTTGGATGTTAGAAGATCCCACAGAGCGGAGACGGCTGAATTGGGGGGGGGTCTCGGGGGCTATTTTGAAGAAATCAATTTGGTCATATTTTGGAAAATTTGGACCAGTCGCGGGTAGGGCGAAAAATAAAAACTCATCGGATCTGCTTTATCTTCTGAATATTGATGCCTTTGGATGTTAGAAGATTCCACAGAGCGGAGACGGCTGAATTGGGGGGGGGTCTCGGGGGCTATTTTGAAGAAATCAATTTGGTCATATTTTGGAAAATTTGGACCAGTCGCGGGTAGGGCGAAAAATAAAAACTCATCGGATCTGCTTTATCTTCTGAATATTGATGCCTTTGGATGTTAGAAGATCCCACAGAGCGGAGACGGCTGAATTGGGGGGGGTCTCGGGGGCTATTTTGAAGAAATCAATTTGGTCATATTTTGGAAAATTTGGACCAGTCGCGGGTAGGGCGAAAAATAAAAACTCATCGGATCTGCTTTATCTTCTGAATATTGATGCTTTTGGATGTTAGAAGATCCCACAGAGCGGAGACGGCTGAATTGGGGGGGGTCTCGGGGGCTATTTTGAAGAAATCAATTTGGTCATATTTTGGAAAATTTGGACCAGTCGCGGGTAGGGCGAAAAATAAAAACTCATCGGATCTGCTTTATCTTCTGAATATTGATGCCTTTGGATGTTAGAAGATCCCACAGAGCGGAGACGGCTGAATTGGGGGGGGTCTCGGGGGCTATTTTGAAGAAATCAATTTGGTCATATTTTGGAAAATTTGGACCAGTCGCGGGTAGGGCGAAAAATAAAAACTCATCGGATCTGCTTTATCTTCTGAATATTGATGCCTTTGGATGTTAGAAGATCCCACAGAGCGGAGACGGCTGAATTGGGGGGGGTCTCGGGGGCTATTTTGAAGAAATCAATTTGGTCATATTTTGGAAAATTTGGACCAGTCGCGGGTAGGGCGAAAAATAAAAGCTCATCGGATCTGCTTTATCTTCTGAATATTGATGCCTTTGGATGTTAGAAGAACCCACAGAGCGGAGACGGCTGAATTGGGGGGGGTCTCGGGGGCTATTTTGAAGAAATCAATTTGGTCATATTTTGGAAAATTTGGACCAGTCGCGGGTAGGGCGAAAAATAAAAACTCATCGGATCTGCTTTATCTTCTGAATATTGATGCCTTTGGATGTTAGAAGATCCCACAGAGCGGAGACGGCTGAATTGGGGGGGGGGTCTCGGGGGCTATTTTGAAGAAATCAATTTGGTCATATTTTGGAAAATTTGGACCAGTCGCGGGTAGGGCGAAAAATAAAAACTCATCGGATCTGCTTTATCTTCTGAATATTGATGCCTTTGGATGTTAGAAGATCCCACAGAGCGGAGACGGCTGAATTGGGGGGGGGGTCTCGGGGGCTATTTTGAAGAAATCAATTTGGTCATATTTTGGAAAATTTGGACCAGTCGCGGGTAGGGCAAAAAATAAAAACTCATCGGATCTGCTTTATCTTCTGAATATTGATGCCTTTGGATGTTAGAAGATCCCACAGAGCGGAGACGGCTGAATTGGGGGGTAGTCTAGTTCTAGACGATATTAAACGAATTTATTTGCACCGATATATACGTTCTATTCCGTGCGTACGCCCAGCCGAGTGTGCGCGCAAAACCGAGAACCTGTACTCCGAGGAAATATCGTCTAGATCAGTTGCTCAGCGGTGACGTCACTCCCTCAGATTTTTGAGGGAAAGTCGTTAAAAGTGGACACGCCTCCCGTTCAGCTGTTAGTCTTTGTTAACAGCAGGGAAGATTACTGGGTTGAGAAATATGGTGTGATCTACCGATAAAATGAATATTAATTACCTAAGAAAGGACTTTTCGTTGTAAATAATTATAAAAGAAATCAAATTAAACACACAAAAACATCATAAATGAATCGCATCTTGTATGTTTCCCCTGATACCTACAATAAGGTTTTTGAGCGTAGACTATCGTATATGGATTACATAATCAATCGGATCGCACAAAGCAGCACAACATAAGCCATAGACTTGTGTACTGTACCGTCTGCCGTGCTGTTGTATTAGGGAGACTCCCAACTCCCTGGTTGTATTGTGTAGGCCTATACATAATTATACAGCGCGCGGTTTCCAAATTCAGTTTCTTGCGTGTTTACCAAATCAGACAAGTCTTGATCACTTATCTTCGTTTTTTTTCATATATGGTGTGATGGCGACGGGAAATTAACGTCATTCTATCAGAGATTCCATCCTGCATATTTCCAAACAGTTGGGAACAACGACTTTGAAGATCCTACAGAACAAAGCTAGCTCTCGAAAGTTTCCTCCGAGGCCACGATGTCTTCTTGAATATATCTACTGGGTATATATGGAAAGAGGGTAGCGATTTTATATCCTTCAAAATTGACACTCCCCTTGATTTGGGTTAATTATGTAATTTCTTCATGATGCCAGTTTAATTGAAGTCACGTGGCCCCAAGTTTCATAAATGGAGTCACTTAAAAAGCAAGAAATTCTATATTTCCACATGTAAAATGACAATGACAATTTTACACATTTCCTCATAAACTTGTTCCACAGAGTTGCTTCTTTTGTTCGCATGACAGTAATATATAGCAGGAAAATAATGGCAAAGTCATTAAAGGTCAAGTCCACCCCAGAAAAAAAATGATTTGAATAAATAGAGACAAATCAAACATGAATAATGGTGAAAATTTCATCAAAATCGGATGTAAAATAAGAAAGTTATGACATTTTAAAATTGGGCTTATTTTTCACAAAACAGTTCTATACTCAACTCGGTGATATGCAAATGAGAGAGACGATGATGTCACTCACTAACTATTTCTTTTGTTTTTGTTTGAATAATACACTATTTCAATTTTTACGAATTCGACAATATTAGTACCCCTTTGCTCGAACCACAAAATGTTAGAATAATGGAATTACATGTGTTCAGGGAGGAATGAAACTTTGTTAACAGACAATGACGAGAAAATCAAAATATTTCATATTTCATAAAATAAAATACAAAAGAAATAGTAAGTGAATGATGTCATCGGTCCCCACATTTGCATGCTGACTAAGATGTGCATATAACTGTTTTGAAAAATTAAGCGAAACTTGAAATTGTTATAACTTTCTTATTTTACATCCAATTTTGATGAAATTTTCAGAGTTATGTTTGTTTGATTTTTCTTTATCTATTCAAGTCAGCTTGTTGGGGTGGACTTGTCCCCCGACTTGTCCTTTAACTGGCAAGTTTGGTCTGAAATGTACTGTTCTTTCATAATATGGCTGACCAAACAATAATTGGAATTTGCAGTAGAACAAGAATACAGTAATTGTCTCCCTTTTGCATATATTGAAGTGGACTGAGTAAACTCTCTCTGGAACAAAAAAAATCCTAAAGAACCATGACCAAAACAAAACTCACAAGTCGGTCATATTTGTACGTACAGTATAGCACTTTAAACAGTGGCGTACCTACAATTTTCCACAGGGGGGGGGGGGGCAAAACCGTCCGCCAAAAAAATTGACAAGCAAGAAAAAAGTCTTCAATCACAAATAAAGGACTTCGTACCTGGAAAAAAAATTGACAAGCAAAACAAAAAAAGGTCTTCAAGCTCGTCAGGGGGCAAAAAAGGCTATTTTTTCAAGCTCGTCAGGGGGCCAAGATAGTCCTTCGCCCCACCAATAGAAATGATTGGGGGGCAAACATATCGTTTTGCCCCCCCCCCCCTCCTCCAATAATTCCGCATGTACAAAAATAAAATAAGATAGTAATGTTACACAGAAATCAGCAAGCGATATTGAGCTACACAACTCGTTCTTTGTTTAAAATCGTGCTCAAATTGTCCGCTTTTCAGATTGGAATACAAAAATTTTCAGCTCGCGCTTCGCGCTCGCACCATTTCTGTAGCAAAACCCCACACTTTTCATCATTAAATAGGTGAATAGAATGTCCCGTTCTCAGTTCTAAGCCTCAAAAGAAGTCCCGCTTCGATTTGCAATAATCTTTTGTTGGATATAATCTTGTTCTTTATCAAAAACGTCCATTAAACTGTCATTTTTTTTCAGATCGAAATATCAAAATTTTAAGCTCGCGCTTTGCGCTCGCATGTTTTGTCTTTTTTAGATACCCATCTTAATCATAGGTACCAAAATGCAGAGGATATCAAGCTTTCTGGTCAGAATATAAAGAAATTTCAGCTCGCCCTCGGCACTCGCATTATCTGTGTAGTGAGATATGTATTCTCCTCATGAGTTACTACAAACAGTCTTTAAAAGGCACCTTTTTCCTATTTTCAGGTCAGTTTACTAAAAAATTTCAGTTATATATATATATATATATATATATATATATATATATATATATATATATATGAGTGTGTGTGAGTTTGTTTGTTTTGTGTGATCGAGCGCCGTTGGAAAGTTGATTCATGATTCCCCCCCCCCCCCAATGTGAAAAAAAGATTGACGCCCCTGTGTATATACAGTGCGTCCCAAAAAAAACTATACACTTTTGAAATGGCTGCCAAATAAAAAGTATATCACTTTGGGGGGAAAGACTTACATACATGGAAGCCTATAAAGTCAACTTTAAAATGACACCAAAAAGTTGGAAAACTTTTCATGCTTGAGCGAGCACTGCCCACTAAAACAAAGGGTATGGAAATTAGGGTGGGCAGGAATTAGCCTTCCAATTTCTTTCAGTTTTTGAGATGCGAGTCCCTTGGAACTTGCAAAGTTGAGGATGTTTTGATAAATCAATGATCAAGCATTATCAATTTAGGTTTTTAGAGCAAATTTTAAGAATTATTAAATTGAAATTTAATGTATGAGTGAACATGAAATACAATTTTTCACTTTTTAAGTGGATCTCAGCAATGTGTTCATGGAAGTCAGAATATGGATAGGACTTAGGTGGGGGAAGTAGGTTGACGGGATATGGGTCAACAGAACACTTAACCCCCCCCCCCCCCTCTCTCTCTCTACCCCTTTCACCCCTCCTGAGAGACTAGCCTTTGCTAGGGTGAGCAGGAATTAGCCTTAATTCCATTTTTTTTTTAGGTGAGTCCTTTGGAACTTGCAAAGTTAAGGGTGTTATGCTAAATTACTGATAAATGGAGATCCGTTTTGGTTTCTTAAGCAAATTTCACGAGTTACTAAATTGAAATGTAATGCATGAGTAAACAGGAATTGTAATTTTAGTGTAGCATTTTTCGTTTATTATGTGGATCTTAGCAAGTGTGCTTGTGAGAGTCAGAGTAATGTGATGGTACCTGTTACATGCAAGGGGATGAGATAGGGTAAGACTGGGTTAAAGGGGCATTCTTCTTTGTGTTCTCTTACAAATTACATGTCATGTACTCACCCCGCCCTCCACCCCTTTCTTTCTCTTGGTTGGTATTTAAAACTTAAAATGCCAAGTGACTGATGGTTGATGGGTCTTTCTTTTCCATTGAATGATTTATTAAGAACTTGACTAATTATGATAATTTATGAAATCATTTATTGAAAAAGCTGAATGTTTGATTGATAATGTATTGAAAAAGGTGAATATTTGATTGATGACATTGATTGAGTTTATTTACTAACAGATTGTTGATTGAATGATTGATAGATAAAAGTTGATGATCTAATTTTCAGAATTTATTATCAAATTGACAGTCCGCTTTGCACTTAATGCGTACATGTAATAGCAATCAGTCTCAATCTCAACAGGAGGGGGGAGGGACGGACCTGTAGGAGGGAGGCTAAACGTTCTGTTGACCCTTTTCCCATCAGCTTACTTCACACACTGAAGTCATTTCTTACTCCTATTCTCCTGACTCCAATGAACACACTGCTGAGACCCACATTGTAAGTTAAAATGCTTCACTAAAGATTGCAATTCATGCTTACTCATGCATGGAATTTCAATTTGATAATTCATGAAATTTGCTCTAACAATTTAAATTGATAATGAATGACCATCAATTCATCAGAACACCCTCAAGTTTGCAAGTTCCAAGGGACTCGCCTCTCAAAAACTGAAAGAAACCGAAAGGCTAATTCCTGCCCACCCTAATTTTCATACCCTTTGTTTAAGCGGGTAGTGCTCACTCAAGCATGAATAGTTTTCCAACATTTTGGTGTAATTTGAAAGATGACTTTATCGGCTTTCCATATGTATAAGTCTTTCCCCCCAAAGTGATATACTTTTTATTTGGCAGCCATTTCAAAAGTGTATAGTTTTTTTTGGGACGCACTGTAGTGTAATAATTGCAATTATTTGAGCACGATGTATTTCCATGAAGTTGCCAAATGACATACTAAAAGTCCAGAAAAATCCATGTAGTGGAAAGACGTCTAATTTGCATAAATCCGAAATGGCGACCATCATGAAAACTTTTCATGATTATTAGTACCAGCACTAGTCTGATCATAGCACTTTTAAAAATTATTATTGAAGCATTGAACTTTCACCTGTGTTATATCTTACCATATGCTTCATTTAAAAAATTGGATGCAAGTCCGATTTGACCTCCGCTGATCTCTAGAGGTCAAAGTACCTTTAGGTCAATGACCTTAAAATATAAAAAAATGATGTTTTGCATCATTAGCTCATGATAAAAATAGTAATAATGAAAACAAAATTATTCAATATTGACTTCCGAGGTATTCTGGTATTTTAGAAAGAATTTGGTGGGTTATAAACTTTGACCTTTGAAAACTGGAGAGCTAGAAAGGGTCAATGGCCTTAACATTTTGGAATATTGACGCTAAGCATCATTGCTTTATGATAAACAGGCCTCAAGGTGTAAAAATTGTAATACTATTTCTTTCAACACATTGCATCTCCATGAAGTCTCCTAAATGATATACCAAACGTCCAGAAAAATCCAAGTGGTTGAAAAGCGTCTTATTGGCATCAAAAGTGATCCAAAATGATTAATCGTAGTAGTACAAATACTGGTCTGATCATAACACTAAGAATATGATTAAAGCGTAAACTTTCATCACTGTTATATTTTATCATCTAGGTTTCATTTTAAAAATTGGATGCAATTTAGAATTGACCTGTGCTGAACTCTAGAGGCAATGATAATTGAAGTCGGAATATCATAAAAATTTATGTTTTGCATCAAAAAAATTCGTCAACTTATAATGCCCCTTGATAAATGAGAAAATTTGCGAGTATTAAAAGTTGTGACCTTTGACCCTGAAACTTTCAAAGGTCAATTCATTTAGAATATTAAACTTAACTAGTTTACTATGTGGATATCTTCCATGGGACCAGTCCAATGGAGACTTCACCTGGATATTGAAATTGAAGGAACAAAAAAGGGAAAGGCAGCACGCTTCGGTGACACCACTCTGAGTAAATGAAACATTTTGATCTGCCGCCCAGATGTTCATTTAATCATCTCTGATTTCTCGTCATGTCTGCATACGGAAAAGGATAAGATGGCAATATCTTAGATTTCGTCATGTCTACATCCTGTGTGAGAGATGATCAGATGGCAAGATCTTGGATCTCGTCATTTTTTACATCCTGTGGGAGAGATGATCAGATGTAAGATATTGTCATCTTATCCTTTTCCCTAAGAGTTGTAGACATGACGAGATCCAAGATCTTGCCATCTGATCATCTTTTCTAAAAGATGTAGACATGACGAGATCACAGATCTGGTCATCTCTTCTAAAAGATGTTGACATGATGAGATCACAGATCATGTCATCTGGTCATCCCTCCCACAGGATGTAGACATGACGAGATGATTATATGAACATCTTAATCTTCCATACTTCAGAATAGCTTGTCAGCCTGTTTAACAATGTGCTACACATTCCTATCTCCCAGAAATTTTGAGGAAGGCTGAAGTAATTCCTCAAACCTGGGAAAGATCCAAATGTGCCTAAAGGCTACAGGCCAATCACCCTTTTCTGATATCTCTACAAGCTACTTGAGCATCTCATCCTAAAAAAAAATTGTCCCATTATAGAACAACATATCATATTCCTAACCAGGCTGGTTTTTAACTTTGGAAATAATATACAGGCTAGGTTCTCAACCAGACTCAGTTCACTGAGGACTTCCGACTTGATACGGTAACTAACTAACGGGTGTAGAAAAATTTGTTGAATTAGCAGCTGCATCTGATACTGTGGTCTACTCGTACAACTATACAAATCATTGATGACATTCATCTGACCAAAGTCATCAAACTTCTACTAGAAAACAGACATCTCTTTATGGAGCTCAACAGGAAGACCAGCAGGTAAAGAATTAAAAAGGACTGACTCTCTCAGGGTAGTGTTCTTGCTTGAGTCCAGTCTTCAAACCCAAAGACCAAGGTTAGCTTGTTTCATCCCCACAGTCCTCATGCTTTGAGGAAACTCAAAACAACCTATGGTTTTAATTCCATTCCAGCACTGCGACCATGCAATATATCTTGGTGTCAACCTTGATCAGTCACATTTAGAGTGAAGGTGGAAATTGAGGATCCATGATAACCTTCTCCGGAACTGACAAACTCCTCCACCAATACTCTGCTACAGAGTGTGCATGTGCTGTCTTGGACACATCTACCTCTAGACAACACCTGTGGGACTATCACAAACTATCTACAGCCAAAACAATGTGAAGGGTCTGTATTTCCTGTCAGGTATTGCCCATCTGATATACGCAGACCAGTAGCTATACCACAGAGCTCTCAGCGAAGATATAGCGTCCATCAAATCTATGATGCCAAACTAGCTGAAAAAGCCTAAAATCTAGGAAACATATTTTTAATTCTGTCCAACCACTGACAGAGTCACCATTATGCAAGTTATGGGAAGAGAAGTGCAGTGCCAACCAGCATCGTGGTAAACTGCATCTCCCTTCTAATGAGCAACTACACCAGGTTACAATCTAGATGGGAAAACTTGCAAGTCTCTCGGGAAGTATACATAGATGATAAGTGCAAAAAAATCATTGAGACATTTCAGATATCATTTCAATACCTCCCAATGCTCTAACCTCAGTCAGGAATGTACTAGCCAAAAAAGACCTGGGACCCGTTTCATAAAGAGTTACAAATGTTGTAACGTTGTTATTATGACAACTACCATGGTAACCTTGATTTTGATTGGCTGCTGAACCCTAATGCCATGGTAGTTGCCATAATGGCAAAGTTACTCTTTATGAAACGTGCCCCTAGAGTTACAAACTTACAACTATACATATGATATAGTTTTGTTATTTTAAACAGACCATTTGGGTAAAGATTGCAGATCTCAACATTTTGACTACTGAGGAAAGTGAAAAGTCAATTAGCTCAAAACATTATCATATCAACCAGTGATGCCGAGTACCAATATTTTTACATTTAAGGTCAAATTTCTTTAGAGATCCTCAAATTTCAAACACAAGTTGATATAACATGATGCTAATCAAGAACTCTGGATGCAAAACATCAATATTTTTAAGTCATTGGACTTGAGGTCATTGTCCTCAAGAGGTCAGGAGAGGTCAAATCTGAATTGCATTGGAATTTTAAAATGAAGCCTATGGTGAAAGTTAAATGTTTTTATCATTATTTTTTAAGTGGTATGATCAGACCAGTGTTTTTACCATTATTTGTAAAAATGAAAAATTCTCATGATGGCCCCCATTTTGGATTTATGCAAAAACTAGATGTCTTTCCACTACATGGATTTTTCTGGACTCTTAGTATGCCATTTTGGAGACTTCATGGAAATGCATTGTGCTGAAATAAATTGTATTGTATTTTTTTCACGAGAGGCCTGTTTATCATAAACCACTGATGCTATAAAGTATCAATATTGTAATATGTTAAGGTAATTGACCTTTTCCATTGCTCCAGGGTCAAAGGTCAACATTTCTAATACACAAAATTCTTTCCAGAATATCAGATTACCTTGAAAGTCAATATCGAATAATAATTGTGTGTGCATTATTATTATATTTATCATGAGCTAATGATGCAAAACATTAATTTTCTGATATTTTGAGGTCGCTGACCTTGAGGTCATTGACCTCTAGAGGTCAGCAGAGGCCAAATCTGACTTGCATCCTAATTTTAAGACAAAGCCTATGGTAAGATATAACACTGGTGAAAGGTAAATGCTTTAATCATAACTTTTCAAAGTGCTATGATCAGATCAAGTGTTTGTACTACTATAAGTAAACATTACTGAAAATTCTTGCGATGGCCGCCATTTTGGATTTATGCAAATAAGACGTCTTTCCACTACATGGATTTAAAAAACACTTTTAGTATGAAATTTTGGGGACCTCAAGGAAATGCATTGTAGTAAAAAATTATTGTGCAATTTGTTTGAGGTTGACCCCCTAAATCAGTAATTTTTCCTGGACTTTAAAGCTAACAAATTGTTCACAAATTTGGAATGAAATTTGGTTGCGTTTATTTTGATACACACTGTACAGCATGATATAGCCAGCGGGCGTGACTTTGACAGCCCCCTGAGAGGGGTAGGCGTCAATGTACCAGCCTTTTTATGTAGCTGATAAAGAAAAGCCTAATCTTAACTAAGTGGTTAAAAAGCGCAGATAAATGCATACAATCTTTCATTACTGTACTGTACACGTTATACATATTAGTCTACGAAAATGCGTACAAAAACGACATTTGTAAAATTTGAATATTCAACTTTGATACCTTATAAATTTGTTAAAAAGAATGACATCAATTTAGAATTGCATCCACATGATAATAGTATATCAATAAAGTTTTCTGAAACATTTCAAGGTAATTTCTTACTTTTTCTCAGATTTATGTAAAATCATGTATTTCCAAAACTTTCAATTCTTGGGAAAAAATGACAAAAATTCAGTTTTCTACTAGAAAATCTCAGCCAAATTATCTTTTTATCCCCTATAAATAGTACCAAATTGTAGGAAATTTATTTCTCTTTCATATGACACTAATTTTGTGGCAATTACATGTTCATGTCAAAATCTATGTACGAAAATTCAAATTTTCTGAAAATTTGGCGGCCATTTTGGATTTATGCAAATTAGACGTCTTTCCACTACTGGGATTTTTCTGGACTTTTAGTATGTCATTTTGGGGACTTCAGGGAAATGCATTGTGGTAAAAAAAATTCTATTGCAATTTGTTTGCGGTTGACCCCCAATATCAGTTATTTTTCCTGGACTAAAGAGCCTAATATCCGCTCGGGGTGGATCTTCTTTTTTTCCCGTATATTGACCCATTTGGATGCTAGAACACCCTTCGGAGCGAAGAGGGCTGGTTTGGGGGGTTTTATGGCTCATTTTGGTAAATTCCTATTTTGCTCGGCCAGGTCGCGAAAGAGTCTAATATCCGGTCGGGGTGGGTTAGGGGTGAGGTTAGGGGTGTGGTTTGGGGTTGGGGTTGGGGTTTGGGGTTGGGGTTGGGGTTAGGGTTAGGGTTAGGGTAAGGGTTAGGGTTAGGGTTAGGGTTAATATCCGCTCGGGGTGGATCTTCGTTATTTCCCTTATATTGACCCATTTGCATGCTAGAACACCCCTGGGAGCGAAGAGGGTTCGTTTTGGGGGTTTTCGGGCTCAATATGGTAAATTCTTATTTTACTCAATTTTGGCCAATTCGGCCAAAAGCCTAATATCCGCTCGGGGTGGATCTTCTTTATTTCCCGTATATTCACCCATTTGGATGCTAGAACACCCCTCGGATTGAAGAGGGCTGGTTTGGGGGGTTTTGGGGCTCAATTTGGTAAATTCCTTTTTTGCTCAATTTCGGCCAATTAGGCCAGGTCGCTAAGAGCCTAATATCCGCTTGGGGAGGATCTTCATTATTTCCCGTGTATTGACCCATTTGCATGCCAGAACACCCCTCGGAACGAAGAGGGATGGTTTGGGGGGTTTTTGGGCTCAATTTGGTAAATTCCTATTTTGCTCAATTTTGGCCAATCCGGCCAGGTCGCTAAGAGCCTAATATCCGCTCGGGGAGGATCTTCATTATTTCCCGTGTATTGACCCATTTGCATGCCAGAACACCCCTCGGAACGAAGAGGGCTGGTTTGGGGGGTTTACGGGCTCATTTTGGTTAATTCCTTTTTTGCTCGGCCAGGTCGCGAAAGAGTCTAATATCCGGTCGGGGTGGGTTAGGGTTGGGGTTAGGGGTGGGGTTAGGGGTTGGGGTTTGGGGTTGGGGTTGGGGTTAGGGTTAGGGTTAGGGTTAGGGTTAGGGTTAGGGTTAGGGTTAGGGTTAATATCCGCTCGGGGTGGATCTTCGTTATTTCCCTTATATTGACCCATTTGCATGCTAGAACACCCCTGGGAGCGAAGAGGGTTCGTTTTGGGGGTTTTCGGGCTCAATATGGTAAATTCTTATTTTACTCAATTTTGGCCAATTCGGCCAAAAGCCTAATATCCGCTCGGGGTGGATCTTCTTTATTTCCCGTATATTGACCCATTTGGATGCTAGAACACCCTTCGGAGCGAAGAGGGCTGGTTTGGGGGATTTTATGGCTCATTTTGGTAAATTCCTATTTTGCTCGGCCAGGTCGCGAAAGAGTCTAATATCCGGTCGGGGTGGGTTAGGGGTGAGGATAGGGGTGGGGTTGGGGTTGGGGTTTGGGGTTGGGGTTGGGGTTAGGGTTAGGGTTAGGGTAAAGTGTTAGGGTTAGGGTTAGGGTTAATATCCGCTCGGGGTGGATCTTCGTTATTTCCCTTATATTGACCCATTTGCATGCTAGAACACCCCTGGGAGCGAAGAGGGTTCGTTTTGGGGGTTTTCGGGCTCAAAAGGGTAAATTCTTATTTTACTCAATTTTGGCCAATTCGGCCAAAAGCCTAATAACCGCTCGGGGTGCATCTTCTTTATTTCCCGTATATTGACCCATTTGGATGCTAGAACACCCTTCGGAGCGAAGAGGGCTGGTTTGGGGGGTTTTATGGCTCAATTTGGTAAATTCCTATTTTGCTAAATTTTGGCCAATTAGGCCAGGTCGCGTAGAGCCTAATATCCGCTCGGGGAGGATCTTCTTTATTTCCCTTATATTGACCCATTTGGATGCTAGAACACCCCTTGGAGCGAAGAGGGCTGGTTTTGTGGGTTTTTGGGCTCAATTTGGTAAATTCCTTTTTTGCTCAATTTCGGCCAATTGGGACATGTCGCTAAGAGCCTAATATCCGCTCGGGGAGGATCTTCATTATTTCCCGTGTATTGACCCATTTCCATGCCAGAACACCCCTCGGAACGAAGAGGGATGGTTTGGGGGGTTTTCGGGCTCAATTTGGTAAATTCCTTTTTTGCTCGGCCAGGTCGCGAAAGAGCCTAATATCCAGTCGGTGGGGGTTAGGAGTAGGGTTAAGGGTGGGGTTCGGGGTGGGGTTGGGGTTCGGGGTTGGGGTTTGGGGTTGGGGTTGGGGTTGGGGTAAGGTTAGGGTAAGGGTTAGGGTAAGGGTTAGGATTAATATCCGCTCGGGGTGGATCTTCGTTATTTCCCGTATATTCACCCATTTGCATGCTAGAACACCCTTCGGAACGAAGAGGAATGGCTTAAGGGGGTTTTCGGGCTCAATTTATTAAATTCCTATATTGCTCAATTTTGGCCAATCCGGCCAGGTCGCGAAGAGCCTAATATCCGCTCGGGGAGGATCTTCTTTATTTCCCGTATATTGACCCATTTGGATGCTAGAACACCACTCGGAGCGAAGAGGGCTGGTTTGGGGGGTTTTTGGGCTCAATTTGGTAAGTTCCTTTTTTGCTCAATTTTGGGCAATTCGGCCAGGTCGCGAAGAGCCTAATATCTGCTCGGGGAGGATCTTCTTTATTTCCCTTATATTGACCCATTTGCATGCTAGAACCATGGGCGTCAGCGCAAAGGATTATCTTTTGTTCATAGGGGGGACATCTATTGTTGCGTCCCCCCTAAACACAAAAGATAATCTCCTGCGCTGACGGCCATGGCTAGAACACCCCTTTGGAACGAAGAGGGATGGTTTAAGGGGTTTTCGGGCTCAATTTATTAAATTCCTATTATGCTCAATTTTGGCCAATCCGGCCAGGTCGCTAAGAGCCTAATATCCGCTCGGGGAGGATCTTCATTATTTCCCGTGTATTGACCCATTTGCATGCCAGAACACCCTTCGGAGCGAAGAGGGCTGGTTTGGGGGGTTTTATGGCTCAATTTGGTAAATTCCTATTTTGCTAAATTTTGGCCAATTAGGCCAGGTCGCGTAGAGCCTAATATCCGCTCGGGTTGGATCTTCGTTATTTCCCTTATATTGACCCATTTGCATGCTAGAACACCCCTGGGAGCGAAGAGGGTTCGTTTTGGGGGTTTTCGGGCTCAAAAGGGTAAATTCTTATTTTACTCAATTTTGGCCAATTTGGCCAAAAGCCTAATAACCGCTCGGGGTGCATCTTCTTTATTTCCCGTATATTGACCCATTTGGATGCTAGAACACCCTTCGGAGCGAAGAGGGCTGGTTTGGGGGGTTTTATGGCTCAATTTGGTAAATTCCTATTTTGCTAAATTTTTGCCAATTAGGCCAGGTCGCGTAGAGCCTAATATCCGCTCGGGTTGGATCTTCGTTATTTCCCTTATATTGACCCATTTGCATGCTAGAACACCCCTGGGAGCGAAGAGGGTTCGTTTTGGGGGTTTTCGGGCTCAAAAGGGTAAATTCTTATTTTACTCAATTTTGGCCAATTTGGCCAAAAGCCTAATAACCGCTCGGGGTGCATCTTCTTTATTTCCCGTATATTGACCCATTTGGATGCTAGAACACCCTTCGGAGCGAAGAGGGCTGGTTTGGGGGGTTTTATGGCTCAATTTGGTAAATTCCTATTTTGCTAAATTTTGGCCAATTAGGCCAGGTCGCGTAGAGCCTAATTTCCGCTCAGGGAGGATCTTCTTTATTTCCCGTATATTGACCCATTTGGATGCTAGAACACCCCTTGGAGCGAAGAGGGCTGGTTTTGTGGGTTTTTGGGCTCAATTTGGTAAATTCCTTTTTTGCTCAATTTCGGCCAATTCGGACATGTCGCTAAGAGCCTAATATCCGCTCGGGGAGGATCTTCATTATTTCCCGTGTATTGACCCATTTGCATGCCAGAACACCCTTCGGAGCGAAGAGGGCTGGTTTGGGGGGTTTTATGGCTCAATTTGGTAAATTCCTATTTTGCTAAATTTTGGCCAATTAGGCCAGGTCGCGTAGAGCCTAATATCCGCTCGGGGAGGATCTTCTTTATTTCCCTTATATTGACCCATTTGGATGCTAGAACACCCCTTGGAGCGAAGAGGGCTGGTTTTGTGGGTTTTTGGGCTCAATTTGGTAAATTCCTTTTTTGCTCAATTTTGGCCAATTCGGACATGTCGCTAAGAGCCTAATATCCGCTCGGGGAGGATCTTCATTATTTCCCGTGTATTGACCCATTTTGCATGCCAGAACACCCCTCGGAACGAAGAGGGATGGTTTGGGGGGTTTTCGGGCTCAATTTGGTAAATTCCTTTTTTGCTCGGCCAGGTCGCGAAAGAGCCTAATATCCAGTCGGTGGGGGTTAGGAGTAGGGTTAAGGGTGGGGTTCGGGATGGGGTTGGGGTTCGGGGTTGGGGTTTGGGGTTGGGGTTGGGGTTGGGGTAAGGTTAGGGTAAGGGTTAGGGTAAGGGTTAGGATTAATATCCGCTCGGGGTGGATCTTCGTTATTTCCCGTATATTCACCCATTTGCATGCTAGAACACCCTTCGGAACGAAGAGGGATGGTTTGGGGGTTTTTCGGGCTCAATTTGGTAAATTCCTTTTTTGCTCGGCCAGGTCGCGAAAGAGCCTAATATCCAGTCGGTGGGGGTTAGGAGTAGGGTTAAGGGTGGGGTTCGGGGTGGGGTTGGGGTTCGGGGTTGGGGTTTGGGGTTGGGGTTGGGGTTGGGGTAAGGTTAGGGTAAGGGTTAGGGTAAGGGTTAGGATTAATATCCGCTCGGGGTGGATCTTCGTTATTTCCCGTATATTCACCAATTTGCATGCTAGAACACCCCTCGGAACGAAGAGGAATGGCTTAAGGGGGTTTTCGGGCTCAATTTATTAAATTCCTATATTGCTCAATTTTGGCCAATCCGGCCAGGTCGCGAAGAGCCTAATATCCGCTCGGGGAGGATCTTCTTTATTTCCCGTATATTGACCCATTTGGATGCTAGAACACCACTCGGAGCGAAGACGGCTGGTTTGGGGGGTTTTGGGGCTCAATTTGGTAAGTTCCTTTTTTGCTCAATTTTGGGCAATTCGGCAAGGTCGCGAAGAGCCTAATATCTGCTCGGGGAGGATCTTCTTTATTTCCCTTATATTGACCCATTTGCATGCTAGAACACCCCTCGGAACGAAGAGGGATGGTTTGAGGGGTTTTCGGGCTCAATTTATTAAATTCCTATTATGCTCAATTTTGGCCAATCCGGCCAGGTCGCTAAGAGCCTAATATCCGCTCGGGGAGGATCTTCATTATTTCCCGTGTATTGACCCATTTGCATGCCAGAACACCCCTCGGAACGAAGAGGGCTGGTTTGGGGGGTTTACGGGCTCAATTTGGTAAATTCCTTTTTTGCTCGGCCAGGTCGCGAAAGAGTCTAATATCCGGTTGGGGTGGGTTAGGGGTGGGGTTGGGGTTAGGGTTAATATCCGCTCGGGGTGAATCTTCGTTATTTCCCTTTTATTGACCCATTTGCATGCTAGAACACCCCTGGGAGCGAAGAGGGTTCGTTTTGGGGGTTTTCGGGCTCAATATGGTAAATTCTTATTTTACTCAATTTTGGCTAATTCGGCCAAAAGCCTAATATCCGCTCGGGGTGGATCTTCTTTTTTTCCCGTATATTGACCCATTTGGATGCTAGAACACCCTTCGGAGCGAAGAGGGCTGGTTTGGGGGGTTTTATGGCTCATTTTGGTAAATTCCTATTTTGCTCGGCCATGTCGCGAAAGAGTTTAATATCCGGTCGGGCTAGGTTAGGGGTGAGGTTAGGGGTGTGGTTTGGGGTTGGGGTTGGGGATTGGGGTTAGGGTTGGGGTTAGGGTTAGGGTTAATATCCGCTCGGGGTCGATCTTCGTTATTTCCCTTATATTGACCCATTTGCATGCTAGAACACCCCTCGGATTGAAGAGGGCTGGTTTGGGGGGTTTTGGGGCTTAATATGGTAAATTCTTATTTTACTCAATTTTGGCCAATTCGGCCAAAAGCCTAATATCCGCTCGGGGTGGATCTTCTGTATTTCCCGTATATTCACCCATTTGGATGCTAGAACACCCCTCGGATTGAAGAGGGCTGGTTTGGGGGGTTTTGGGGCTCAATTTGGTAAATTCCTTTTTTGCTCAACTTCGGCCAATTCGGCCAGGTCGCTAAGAGCCTAATATCCGCTTGGGGAGGATCTTCATTATTTCCCGTGTATTGACCCATTTGCATGCCAGAACACCCCTCGGAACGAAGAGGGATGGTTTGGGGGGTTTTCGGGCTCAATTTGGTAAATTCCTATTTTGCTCAATTTTGGCCAATCCGGCCAGGTCGCTAAGAGCCTAATATCCGCTCGGGGAGGATGTTCATTATTTCCCGTGTATTGACCCATTTGCATGCCAGAACACCCCTCGGAACGAAGAGGGCTGGTTTGGGGGGTTTACGGGCTCAATTTGGTAAATTCCTTTTTTGCTCGGCCAGGTCGCGAAAGAGTCTAATATCCGGTCGGGGTGGGTTAGGGTTGGGGTTAGGGGTGGGGTTAGGGGTTGGGGTTTGGGGTTGGGGTTGGGGTAAGGGTTAGGGTTAGGGTAAGGGTTAGGGTTAGGGTTAGGGTTAATATCCGCTCGGGGTGGATCTTCGTTATTTCCCTTATATTGACCCATTTGCATGCTAGAACACCCCTGGGAGCGAAGAGGGTTCGTTTTGGGGGTTTTCGGGCTCAAAAGGGTAAATTCTTATTTTACTCAATTTTGGCCAATTTGGCCAAAAGCCTAATAACCGCTCGGGTGCATCTTCTTTATTTCCCGTATATTGACCCATTTGGATGCTAGAACACCCTTCGGAGCGAAGAGGGCTGGTTTGGGGGGTTTTATGGCTCAATTTGGTAAATTCCTATTTTGCTAAATTTTGGCCAATTAGGCCAGGTCGCGTAGAGCCTAATATCCGCTCGGGTTGGATCTTCGTTATTTCCCTTATATTGACCCATTTGCATGCTAGAACACCCCTGGGAGCGAAGAGGGTTCGTTTTGGGGGTTTTCGGGCTCAAAAGGGTAAATTCTTATTTTACTCAATTTTGGCCAATTTGGCCAAAAGCCTAATAACCGCTCGGGGTGCATCTTCTTTATTTCCCGTATATTGACCCATTTGGATGCTAGAACACCCTTCGGAGCGAAGAGGGCTGGTTTGGGGGGTTTTATGGCTCAATTTGGTAAATTCCTATTTTGCTAAATTTTGGCCAATTAGGCCAGGTCGCGTAGAGCCTAATATCCGCTCGGGGAGGATCTTCTTTATTTCCCGTATATTGACCCATTTGGATGCTAGAACACCCCTTGGAGCGAAGAGGGCTGGTTTTGTGGGTTTTTGGGCTCAATTTGGTAAATTCCTTTTTTGCTCAATTTCGGCCAATTCGGACATGTCGCTAAGAGCCTAATATCCGCTCGGGGAGGATCTTCATTATTTCCCGTGTATTGACCCATTTGCATGCCAGAACACCCCTCGGAACGAAGAGGGATGGTTTGGGGGGTTTTCGGGCTCAATTTGGTAAATTCCTTTTTTGCTCGGCCAGGTCGCGAAAGAGCCTAATATCCAGTCGGTGGGGGTTAGGAGTAGGGTTAAGGGTGGGGTTCGGGGTGGGATTGGGGTTCGGGGTTGGGGTTTGGGGTTGGGGTTGGGGTTAGGGTAAGGTTAGGGTAAGGGTTAGGGTAAGGGTTAGGATTAATATCCGCTCGGGGTGGATCTTCGTTATTTCCCGTATATTCACCCATTTGCATGCTAGAACACCCTTCGGAACAAAGAGGAATGGCTTAAGGGGATTTTGGGCTCATTTTATTAAATTCCTATATTGCTCAACTTTGGCCGATCCGGCCAGGTCGCGAAGAGCCTAATATCCGCTCGGGGAGGATCTTCTTTATTTCCCGTATATTGACCCATTTGGATGCTAGAACACCACTCGGAGCGAAGAGGGCTGGTTTGGGGGGTTTTTGGGCTCAATTTGGTAAGTTCCTTTTTTGCTCAATTTTGGGCAATTCGGCCAGGTCGCGAAGAGCCTAATATCTGCTCGGGGAGGATCTTCTTTATTTCCCTTATATTGACCCATTTGCATGCTAAAACACCCCTCGGAACGAAGAGGGATGGCTTGAGGGGTTTTCGGGCTCAATTTATTAAATTCCTATTCTGCTCAATTTTGGCCAATCCGGCCAGGTCGCTAAGAGCCTAATATCCGCTCGGGGAGGATCTTCATTATTTCCCGTGTATTGACCCATTTGCATGCCAGAACACCCCTCGGAACGAAGAGGGCTGGTTTGGGGGGTTTACGGGCTCAATTTGGTAAATTCCTTTTTTGCTCGGCCAGGTCGCGAAAGAGTCTAATATCCGGTTGGGGTGGGTAAGGGGTGGGGTTGGGGTTAGGGTTAGGGTTAATATCCGCTCGGGGTGAATCTTCGTTATTTCCCTTATATTGACCCATTTGCATGCTAGAACACCCCTGGGAGCGAAGAGGGTTCGTTTTGGGGGTTTTCGGGCTCAAAATGGTAAATTCTTATTTTACTCAATTTTGGCCAATTCGGCCAAAAGCCTAATATCCGCTCGGGGTGGATCTTCTTTTTTTCCCGTATATTGACCCATTTGGATGCTAGAACACCCTTCGGAGCAAAGAGGGCTGGTTTGGGGGGTTTTATGGCTCATTTTGGTAAATTCCTATTTTGCTCGGCCAGGTCGCGAAAGAGTCTAATATCCGGTCGGGCTGGGTTAGGGGTGAGGTTAAGGGTGTGGTTTGGGGTTGGGGTTGGGGTTGGGGTTAGGGTTAGGGTTAGGGTTAGGGTTAGGGTTAATATCCGCTCGGGGTGGATCTTCGTTATTTCCCTTATATTGACCCATTTGCATGCTAGAACACCCCTGGGAGCGAAGAGGGTTCGTTTTGGGGGTTTTCGGGCTCAAAAGGGTAAATTCTTATTTTACTCAATTTTGGCCAATTCGGCCAAAAGCCTAATATCCGCTCGGGGTGGATCTCCTTTTTTTCCCGTATATTGACCCATTTGGATGCTAGAACACCACTCGGTGTGAAGAGGGCTTGTTTGGGGGGTTTTGGGGCTCAATTTGGTAAGTTCCTTTTTTGCTCAATTTTTGGCAATTCGGCCAGGTCGCGAAGAGCCTAATATATGCTCGGGGAGGATCTTCTTTATTTCCCTTATATTGACCCATTTGCATGCCAGAACACCCCTCGGAACGAAGAGGGATGGTTTGAGGGGTTTTCGGTCTCAATTTATTAAATTCCTATTTTGCTCAATTTTGGCCAATCCGGCCAGGTCGCTAAGAGCCTAATATCTGCTCGGGGTGGATCTTCTTTTTTTCCCGTATATTGACCCATTTGGATGCTAGAACACCCTTCGGAGCGAAGAGGGCTGGTTTGGGGGGTTTTATGGCTCATTTTGGTAAATTCCTATTTTGCTCGTCCAGGTCGCGAAAGAGTCTAATATCCGGTCGGGGTGGGTTAGGGGTGAGGTTAGGGGTGTGGTTTGGGGTTGGGGTTGGGGTTTGGGGTTGGGGTTGGGGTTAGGGTTAGGGTTAGGGTAAGGGCTAGGGTTAGGGTTAGGGTTAATATCCGCTCGGGGTGGATCTTCGTTATTTCCCTTATATTGACCCATTTGCATGCTAGAACACCCCTGGGAGCGAAGAGGGTTCGTTTTGGGGGTTTTCGGGCTCAAAAGGGTAAATTCTTATTTTACTCAATTTTGGCCAATTTGGCCAAAAGCCTTATAACCGCTCGGGGTGCATCTTCTTTATTTCCCGTATATTGACCCATTTGGATGCTAGAACACCCTTCGGAGCGAAGAGGGCTGGTTTGGGGGGTTTTATGGCTCAATTTGGTAAATTCCTATTTTGCTAAATTTTGGCCAATTAGGCCAGGTCGCGTAGAGCCTAATATCCGCTCGGGGAGGATCTTCTTTATTTCCCGTATATTGACCCATTTGGATGCTAGAACACCCCTTGGAGCGAAGAGGGCTGGTTTTGTGGGTTTTTGGGCTCAATTTGGTAAATTCCTTTTTTGCTCAATTTCGGCCAATTCGGACATGTCGCTAACAGCCTAATATCCGCTCGGGGAGGATCTTCATTATTTCCCGTGTATTGACCCATTTGCATGCCAGAACACCCCTCGGAACGAAGAGAGATGGTTTGGGGGGTTTTCGGGCTCAATTTGGTAAATTCCTTTTTTGCTCGGCCAGGTCGCGAAAGAGCCTAATATCCAGTCGGTGGGGGTTAGGAGTAGGGTTAAGGGTGGGGTTCGGGGTGGGATTGGGGTTCGGGGTTGGGGTTTGGGGTTGGGGTTGGGGTTGGGGTAAGGTTAGGGTAAGGGTTAGGGTAAGGGTTAGGATTAATATCCGCTCGGGGTGGATCTTCGTTATTTCCCGTATATTCACCCATTTGCATGCTAGAACACCCTTCGGAACGAAGAGGAATGGCTTAAGGGGATTTTCGGGCTCATTTTATTAAATTCCTATATTGCTCAATTTTGGCCAATCCGGCCAGGTCGCGAAGAGCCTAATATCCGCTCGGGGTGGATCTTCTTTATTTCCCTTATATTGACCCATTTGCATGCTAGAACACCCCTCGGAACGAAGAGGGATGGTTTGAGGGGTTTTCGGGCTCAATTTATTAAATTCCTATTATGCTCAATTTTGGCCAATCCGGCCAGGTCGCTAAGAGCCTAATATCCGCTCGGGGAGGATCTTCATTATTTCCCGTGTATTGACCCATTTGCATGCCAGAACACCCCTCGGAACGAAGAGGGCTGGTTTGGGGGGTTTACGGGCTCAATTTGGTAAATTCCTTTTTTGCTCGGCCAGGTCGCGAAAGAGTCTAATATCCGGTTGGGGTGGGTTAGGGGTGGGGTTGGGGTTAGGGTTAATATCCGCTCGGGGTGAATCTTCGTTATTTCCCTTTTATTGACCCATTTGCATGCTAGAACACCCCTGGGAGCGAAGAGGGTTCGTTTTGGGGGTTTTCGGGCTCAATATGGTAAATTCTTATTTTACTCAATTTTGGCTAATTCGGCCAAAAGCCTAATATCCGCTCGGGGTGGATCTTCTTTTTTTCCCGTATATTGACCCATTTGGATGCTAGAACACCCTTCGGAGCGAAGAGGGCTGGTTTGGGGGGTTTTATGGCTCATTTTGGTAAATTCCTATTTTGCTCGGCCATGTCGCGAAAGAGTCTAATATCCGGTCGGGCTGGGTTAGGGGTGAGGTTAGGGGTGTGGTTTGGGGTTGGGGTTGGGGTTTGGGGTTAGGGTTGGGGTTAGGGTTAGGGTTAGGGTAAGGGTTAGGGTTAGGGTTAATATCCGCTCGGGGTCGATCTTCGTTATTTCCCTTATATTGACCCATTTGCATGCTAGAACACCCCTCGGATTGAAGAGGGCTGGTTTGGGGGGTTTTGGGGCTTAATATGGTAAATTCTTATTTTACTCAATTTTGGCCAATTCGGCCAAAAGCCTAATATCCGCTCGGGGTGGATCTTCTGTATTTCCCGTATATTCACCCATTTGGATGCTAGAACACCCCTCGGATTGAAGAGGGCTGGTTTGGGGGGTTTTGGGGCTCAATTTGGTAAATTCCTTTTTTGCTCAATTTCGGCCAATTCGGCCAGGTCGCTAAGAGCCTAATATCCGCTTGGGGAGGATCTTCATTATTTCCCGTGTATTGACCCATTTGCATGCCAGAACACCCCTCGGAACGAAGAGGGCTGGTTTGGGGGGTTTACGGGCTCAATTTGGTAAATTCCTTTTTTGCTCGGCCAGGTCGCGAAAGAGTCTAATATCCGGTCGGGGTGGGTTAGGGTTGGGGTTAGGGGTGGGGTTAGGGGTTGGGGTTTGGGGTTGGGGTTGGGGTTAGGGTTAGGGTTAGGGTAAGGGTTAGGGTTAGGGTTAGGGTTAATATCCGCTCGGGGTGGATCTTCGTTATTTCCCTTATATTGACCCATTTGCATGCTAGAACACCCCTGGGAGCGAAGAGGGTTCGTTTTGGGGGTTTTCGGGCTCAAAAGGGTAAATTCTTATTTTACTCAATTTTGGCCAATTTGGCCAAAAGCCTAATAACCGCTCGGGGTGCATCTTCTTTATTTCCCGTATATTGACCCATTTGGATGCTAGAACACCCTTCGGAGCGAAGAGGGCTGGTTTGGGGGGTTTTATGGCTCAATTTGGTAAATTCCTATTTTGCTAAATTTTGGCCAATAAGGCCAGGTCGCGTAGAGCCTAATATCCGCTCGGGTTGGATCTTCGTTATTTCCCTTATATTGACCCATTTGCATGCTAGAACACCCCTGGGAGCGAAGAGGGTTCGTTTTGGGGGTTTTCGGGCTCAAAAGGGTAAATTCTTATTTTACTCAATTTTGGCCAATTTGGCCAAAAGCCTAATAACCGCTCGGGGTGCATCTTCTTTATTTCCCGTATATTGACCCATTTGGATGCTAGAACACCCTTCGGAGCGAAGAGGGCTGGTTTGGGGGGTTTTATGGCTCAATTTGGTAAATTCCTATTTTGCTAAATTTTGGCCAATTAGGCCAGGTCGCGTAGAGCCTAATATCCGCTCGGGGAGGATCTTCTTTATTTCCCGTATATTGACCCATTTGGATGCTAGAACACCCCTTGGAGCGAAGAGGGCTGGTTTTGTGGGTTTTTGGGCTCAATTTGGTAAATTCCTTTTTTGCTCAATTTCGGCCAATTCGGACATGTCGCTAAGAGCCTAATATCCGCTCGGGGAGGATCTTCATTATTTCCCGTGTATTGACCCATTTGCATGCCAGAACACCCCTCGGAACGAAGAGGGATGGTTTGGGGGGTTTTCGGGCTCAATTTGGTAAATTCCTTTTTTGCTCGGCCAGGTCGCGAAAGAGCCTAATATCCAGTCGGTGGGGGTTAGGAGTAGGGTTAAGGGTGGGGTTCGGGGTGGGATTGGGGTTCGGGGTTGGGGTTTGGGGTTGGGGTTGGGGTTAGGGTAAGGTTAGGGTAAGGGTTAGGGTAAGGGTTAGGATTAATATCCGCTCGGGGTGGATCTTCGTTATTTCCCGTATATTCACCCATTTGCATGCTAGAACACCCTTCGGAACAAAGAGGAATGGCTTAAGGGGATTTTGGGCTCATTTTATTAAATTCCTATAATGCTCAACTTTGGCCGATCCGGCCAGGTCGCGAAGAGCCTAATATCCGCTCGGGGAGGATCTTCTTTATTTCCCGTATATTGACCCATTTGGATGCTAGAACACCACTCGGAGCGAAGAGGGCTGGTTTGGGGGGTTTTTGGGCTCAATTTGGTAAGTTCCTTTTTTGCTCAATTTTGGGCAATTCGGCCAGGTCGCGAAGAGCCTAATATCTGCTCGGGGAGGATCTTCTTTATTTCCCTTATATTGACCCATTTGCATGCTAGAACACCCCTCGGAACGAAGAGGGATGGCTTGAGGGGTTTTCGGGCTCAATTTATTAAATTCCTATTCTGCTCAATTTTGGCCAATCCGGCCAGGTCGCTAAGAGCCTAATATCCGCTCGGGGAGGATCTTCATTATTTCCCGTGTATTGACCCATTTGCATGCCAGAACACCCCTCGGAACGAAGAGGGCTGGTTTGGGGGGTTTACGGGCTCAATTTGGTAAATTCCTTTTTTGCTCGGCCAGGTCGCGAAAGAGTCTAATATCCGGTTGGGGTGGGTAAGGGGTGGGGTTGGGGTTAGGGTTAGGGTTAATATCCGCTCGGGGTGAATCTTCGTTATTTCCCTTATATTGACCCATTTGCATGCTAGAACACCCCTGGGAGCGAAGAGGGTTCGTTTTGGGGGTTTTCGAGCTCAAAATGGTAAATTCTTATTTTACTCAATTTTGGCCAATTCGGCCAAAAGCCTAATATCCGCTCGGGGTGGATCTTCTTTTTTTCCCGTATATTGACCCATTTGGATGCTAGAACACCCTTCGGAGCAAAGAGGGCTGGTTTGGGGGGTTTTATGGCTCATTTTGGTAAATTCCTATTTTGCTCGGCCAGGTCGCGAAAGAGTCTAATATCCGGTCGGGCTGGGTTAGGGGTGAGGTTAAGGGTGTGGTTTGGGGTTGGGGTTGGGGTTGGGGTTAGGGTTAGGGTTAGGGTTAGGGTTAGGGTTAATATCCGCTCGGGGTGGATCTTCGTTATTTCCCTTATATTGACCCATTTGCATGCTAGAACACCCCTGGGAGCGAAGAGGGTTCGTTTTGGGGGTTTTCGGGCTCAAAAGGGTAAATTCTTATTTTACTCAATTTTGGCCAATTCGGCCAAAAGCCTAATATCCGCTCGGGGTGGATCTCCTTTTTTTCCCGTATATTGACCCATTTGGATGCTAGAACACCACTCGGTGTGAAGAGGGCTTGTTTGGGGGGTTTTGGGGCTCAATTTGGTAAGTTCCTTTTTTGCTCAATTTTTGGCAATTCGGCCAGGTCGCGAAGAGCCTAATATATGCTCGGGGAGGATCTTCTTTATTTCCCTTATATTGACCCATTTGCATGCCAGAACACCCCTCGGAACGAAGAGGGATGGTTTGAGGGGTTTTCGGTCTCAATTTATTAAATTCCTATTTTGCTCAATTTTGGCCAATCCGGCCAGGTCGCTAAGAGCCTAATATCTGCTCGGGGTGGATCTTCTTTTTTTCCCGTATATTGACCCATTTGGATGCTAGAACACCCTTCGGAGCGAAGAGGGCTGGTTTGGGGGGTTTTATGGCTCATTTTGGTAAATTCCTATTTTGCTCGTCCAGGTCGCGAAAGAGTCTAATATCCGGTCGGGGTGGGTTAGGGGTGAGGTTAGGGGTGTGGTTTGGGGTTGGGGTTGGGGTTTGGGGTTGGGGTTGGGGTTAGGGTTAGGGTTAGGGTAAGGGCTAGGGTTAGGGTTAGGGTTAATATCCGCTCGGGGTGGATCTTCGTTATTTCCCTTATATTGACCCATTTGCATGCTAGAACACCCCTGGGAGCGAAGAGGGTTCGTTTTGGGGGTTTTCGGGCTCAAAAGGGTAAATTCTTATTTTACTCAATTTTGGCCAATTTGGCCAAAAGCCTAATAACCGCTCGGGGTGCATCTTCTTTATTTCCCGTATATTGACCCATTTGGATGCTAGAACACCCTTCGGAGCGAAGAGGGCTGGTTTGGGGGGTTTTATGGCTCAATTTGGTAAATTCCTATTTTGCTAAATTTTGGCCAATTAGGCCAGGTCGCGTAGAGCCTAATATCCGCTCGGGGAGGATCTTCTTTATTTCCCGTATATTGACCCATTTGGATGCTAGAACACCCCTTGGAGCGAAGAGGGCTGGTTTTGTGGGTTTTTGGGCTCAATTTGGTAAATTCCTTTTTTGCTCAATTTCGGCCAATTCGGACATGTCGCTAACAGCCTAATATCCGCTCGGGGAGGATCTTCATTATTTCCCGTGTATTGACCCATTTGCATGCCAGAACACCCCTCGGAACGAAGAGAGATGGTTTGGGGGGTTTTCGGGCTCAATTTGGTAAATTCCTTTTTTGCTCGGCCAGGTCGCGAAAGAGCCTAATATCCAGTCGGTGGGGGTTAGGAGTAGGGTTAAGGGTGGGGTTCGGGGTGGGATTGGGGTTCGGGGTTGGGGTTTGGGGTTGGGGTTGGGGTTGGGTAAGGTTAAGGTAAGGGTTAGGGTAAGGGTTAGGATTAATATCCGCTCGGGGTGGATCTTCGTTATTTCCCGTATATTCACCCATTTGCATGCTAGAACACCCTTCGGAACGAAGAGGAATGGCTTAAGGGGATTTTCGGGCTCATTTTATTAAATTCCTATATTGCTCAATTTTGGCCAATCCGGCCAGGTCGCGAAGAGCCTAATATCCGCTCGGGGAGGATCTTCTTTATTTCCCGTATATTGACCCATTTGGATGCTAGAACACCACTCGGAGCGAAGAGGGCTGGTTTGGGGGGTTTTGGGGCTCAATTTGGTAAGTTCCTTTTTTGCTCAATTTTGGGCAATTCGGCCAGGTCGCGAAGAGCCTAATATCTGCTCGGGGAGGATCTTCTTTATTTCCCTTATATTGACCCATTTGCATGCTAGAACACCCCTCGGAACGAAGAGGGATGGTTTGAGGGGTTTTCGGGCTCAATTTATTAAATTCCTATTTTGCTCAATTTTGGCCAATCCGGCCAGGTCGCTAAGAGCCTAATATCCGCTCGGGGAGGATCTTCATTATTTCCCGTGTATTGACCCATTTGCATGCCAGAACACCCCTCGGAACGAACAGGGCTGGTTTGGGGGGTTTACGGGCTCAATTTGGTAAATTCCTTTTTTGCTCGGCCAGGTCGCGAAAGAGTCTAATATCCGGTTGGGGTCGGTTAGGGGTGGGGTTGGGGTTAGGGTTAATATCCGCTCGGGGTGAATCTTCGTTATTTCCCTTTTATTGACCCATTTGCATGCTAGAACACCCCTGGGAGCGAAGAGGGTTCGTTTTGGGGGTTTTCGGGCTCAATATGGTAAATTCTTATTTTACTCAATTTTGGCTAATTCGGCCAAAAGCCTAATATCCGCTCGGGGTGGATCTTCTTTTTTTCCCGTATATTGACCCATTTGGATGCTAGAACACCCTTCGGAGCGAAGAGGGCTGGTTTGGGGGGTTTTATGGCTCATTTTGGTAAATTCCTATTTTGCTCGGCCATGTCGCGAAAGAGTCTAATATCCGGTCGGGCTGGGTTAGGGGTGAGGTTAGGGGTGTGGTTTGGGGTTGGGGTTGGGGTTTGGGGTTAGGGTTGGGGTTAGGGTTAGGGTTAGGGTAAGGGTTAGGGTTAGGGTTAATATCCGCTCGGGGTCGATCTTCGTTATTTCCCTTATATTGACCCATTTGCATGCTAGAACACCCCTCGGATTGAAGAGGGCTGGTTTGGGGGGTTTTGGGGCTTAATATGGTAAATTCTTATTTTACTCAATTTTGGCCAATTCGGCCAAAAGCCTAATATCCGCTCGGGGTGGATCTTCTGTATTTCCCGTATATTCACCCATTTGGATGCTAGAACACCCCTCGGATTGAAGAGGGCTGGTTTGGGGGGTTTTGGGGCTCAATTTGGTAAATTCCTTTTTTGCTCAATTTCGGCCAATTCGGCCAGGTCGCTAAGAGCCTAATATCCGCTTGGGGAGGATCTTCATTATTTCCCGTATATTGACCCATTTGGATGCTAGAACACCCTTCGGAGCGAAGAGGGCTGGTTTGGGGGGTTTTATGGCTCAATTTGGTAAATTCCTATTTTGCTAAATTTTGGCCAATTAGGCCAGGTCGCGTAGAGCCTAATATCCGCTCGGGGAGGATCTTCTTTATTTCCCGTATATTGACCCATTTGGATGCTAGAACACCCCTTGGAGCGAAGAGGGCTGGTTTTGTGGGTTTTTGGGCTCAATTTGGTAAATTCCTTTTTTGCTCAATTTCGGCCAATTCGGACATGTCGCTAAGAGCCTAATATCCGCTCGGGGAGGATCTTCATTATTTCCCGTGTATTGACCCATTTGCATGCCAGAACACCCCTCGGAACGAAGAGGGATGGTTTGGGGGGTTTTCGGGCTCAATTTGGTAAATTCCTTTTTTGCTCGGCCAGGTCGCGAAAGAGCCTAATATCCAGTCGGTGGGGGTTAGGAGTAGGGTTAAGGGTGGGGTTCGGGGTGGGATTGGGGTTCGGGGTTGGGGTTTGGGGTTGGGGTTGGGGTTAGGGTAAGGTTAGGGTAAGGGTTAGGGTAAGGGTTAGGATTAATATCCGCTCGGGGTGGATCTTCGTTATTTCCCGTATATTCACCCATTTGCATGCTAGAACACCCTTCGGAACAAAGAGGAATGGCTTAAGGGGATTTTGGGCTCATTTTATTAAATTCCTATAATGCTCAACTTTGGCCGATCCGGCCAGGTCGCGAAGAGCCTAATATCCGCTCGGGGAGGATCTTCTTTATTTCCCGTATATTGACCCATTTGGATGCTAGAACACCACTCGGAGCGAAGAGGGCTGGTTTGGGGGGTTTTTGGGCTCAATTTGGTAAGTTCCTTTTTTGCTCAATTTTGGGCAATTCGGCCAGGTCGCGAAGAGCCTAATATCTGCTCGGGGAGGATCTTCTTTATTTCCCTTATATTGACCCATTTGCATGCTAGAACACCCTCGGAACGAAGAGGGATGGCTTGAGGGGTTTTCGGGCTCAATTTATTAAATTCCTATTCTGCTCAATTTTGGCCAATCCGGCCAGGTCGCTAAGAGCCTAATATCCGCTCGGGGAGGATCTTCATTATTTCCCGTGTATTGACCCATTTGCATGCCAGAACACCCCTCGGAACGAAGAGGGCTGGTTTGGGGGGTTTACGGGCTCAATTTGGTAAATTCCTTTTTTGCTCGGCCAGGTCGCGAAAGAGTCTAATATCCGGTTGGGGTGGGTAAGGGGTGGGGTTGGGGTTAGGGTTAGGGTTAATATGCGCTCGGGGTGAATCTTCGTTATTTCCCTTATATTGACCCATTTGCATGCTAGAACACCCCTGGGAGCGAAGAGGGTTCGTTTTGGGGGTTTTCGGGCTCAAAATGGTAAATTCTTATTTTACTCAATTTTGGCCAATTCGGCCAAAAGCCTAATATCCGCTCGGGGTGGATCTTCTTTTTTTCCCGTATATTGACCCATTTGGATGCTAGAACACCCTTCGGAGCAAAGAGGGCTGGTTTGGGGGGTTTTATGGCTCATTTTGGTAAATTCCTATTTTGCTCGGCCAGGTCGCGAAAGAGTCTAATATCCGGTCGGGCTGGGTTAGGGGTGAGGTTAAGGGTGTGGTTTGGGGTTGGGGTTGGGGTTGGGGTTAGGGTTAGGGTTAGGGTTAGGGTTAGGGTTAATATCCGCTCGGGGTGGATCTTCGTTATTTCCCTTATATTGACCCATTTGCATGCTAGAACACCCCTGGGAGCGAAGAGGGTTCGTTTTGGGGGTTTTCGGGCTCAAAAGGGTAAATTCTTATTTTACTCAATTTTGGCCAATTCGGCCAAAAGCCTAATATCCGCTCGGGGTGGATCTCCTTTTTTTCCCGTATATTGACCCATTTGGATGCTAGAACACCACTCGGTGTGAAGAGGGCTTGTTTGGGGGGTTTTGGGGCTCAATTTGGTAAGTTCCTTTTTTGCTCAATTTTTGGCAATTCGGCCAGGTCGCGAAGAGCCTAATATATGCTCGGGGAGGATCTTCTTTATTTCCCTTATATTGACCCATTTGCATGCCAGAACACCCCTCGGAACGAAGAGGGATGGTTTGAGGGGTTTTCGGTCTCAATTTATTAAATTCCTATTTTGCTCAATTTTGGCCAATCCGGCCAGGTCGCTAAGAGCCTAATATCTGCTCGGGGTGGATCTTCTTTTTTTCCCGTATATTGACCCATTTGGATGCTAGAACACCCTTCGGAGCGAAGAGGGCTGGTTTGGGGGGTTTTATGGCTCATTTTGGTAAATTCCTATTTTGCTCGTCCAGGTCGCGAAAGAGTCTAATATCCGGTCGGGGTGGGTTAGGGGTGAGGTTAGGGGTGTGGTTTGGGGTTGGGGTTGGGGTTTGGGGTTGGGGTTGGGGTTAGGGTTAGGGTTAGGGTAAGGGCTAGGGTTAGGGTTAGGGTTAATATCCGCTCGGGGTGGATCTTCGTTATTTCCCTTATATTGACCCATTTGCATGCTAGAACACCCCTGGGAGCGAAGAGGGTTCGTTTTGGGGGTTTTCGGGCTCAAAAGGGTAAATTCTTATTTTACTCAATTTTGGCCAATTTGGCCAAAAGCCTAATAACCGCTCGGGGTGCATCTTCTTTATTTCCCGTATATTGACCCATTTGGATGCTAGAACACCCTTCGGAGCGAAGAGGGCTGGTTTGGGGGGTTTTATGGCTCAATTTGGTAAATTCCTATTTTGCTAAATTTTGGCCAATTAGGCCAGGTCGCGTAGAGCCTAATATCCGCTCGGGGAGGATCTTCTTTATTTCCCGTATATTGACCCATTTGGATGCTAGAACACCCCTTGGAGCGAAGAGGGCTGGTTTTGTTGGTTTTTGGGCTCAATTTGGTAAATTCCTTTTTTGCTCAATTTCGGCCAATTCGGACATGTCGCTAACAGCCTAATATCCGCTCGGGGAGGATCTTCATTATTTCCCGTGTATTGACCCATTTGCATGCCAGAACACCCCTCGGAACGAAGAGAGATGGTTTGGGGGGTTTTCGGGCTCAATTTGGTAAATTCCTTTTTTGCTCGGCCAGGTCGCGAAAGAGCCTAATATCCAGTCGGTGGGGGTTAGGAGTAGGGTTAAGGGTGGGGTTCGGGGTGGGATTGGGGTTCGGGGTTGGGGTTTGGGGTTGGGGTTGGGGTTGGGTAAGGTTAAGGTAAGGGTTAGGGTAAGGGTTAGGATTAATATCCGCTCGGGGTGGATCTTCGTTATTTCCCGTATATTCACCCATTTGCATGCTAGAACACCCTTCGGAACGAAGAGGAATGGCTTAAGGGGATTTTCGGGCTCATTTTATTAAATTCCTATATTGCTCAATTTTGGCCAATCCGGCCAGGTCGCGAAGAGCCTAATATCCGCTCGGGGAGGATCTTCTTTATTTCCCGTATATTGACCCATTTGGATGCTAGAACACCACTCGGAGCGAAGAGGGCTGGTTTGGGGGGTTTTGGGGCTCAATTTGGTAAGTTCCTTTTTTGCTCAATTTTGGGCAATTCGGCCAGGTCGCGAAGAGCCTAATATCTGCTCGGGGAGGATCTTCTTTATTTCCCTTATATTGACCCATTTGCATGCTAGAACACCCCTCGGAACGAAGAGGGATGGTTTGAGGGGTTTTCGGGCTCAATTTATTAAATTCCTATTTTGCTCAATTTTGGCCAATCCGGCCAGGTCGCTAAGAGCCTAATATCCGCTCGGGGAGGATCTTCATTATTTCCCGTGTATTGACCCATTTGCATGCCAGAACACCCCTCGGAACGAACAGGGCTGGTTTGGGGGGTTTACGGGCTCAATTTGGTAAATTCCTTTTTTGCTCGGCCAGGTCGCGAAAGAGTCTAATATCCGGTTGGGGTCGGTTAGGGGTGGGGTTGGGGTTAGGGTTAATATCCGCTCGGGGTGAATCTTCGTTATTTCCCTTTTATTGACCCATTTGCATGCTAGAACACCCCTGGGAGCGAAGAGGGTTCGTTTTGGGGGTTTTCGGGCTCAATATGGTAAATTCTTATTTTACTCAATTTTGGCTAATTCGGCCAAAAGCCTAATATCCGCTCGGGGTGGATCTTCTTTTTTTCCCGTATATTGACCCATTTGGATGCTAGAACACCCTTCGGAGCGAAGAGGGCTGGTTTGGGGGGTTTTATGGCTCATTTTGGTAAATTCCTATTTTGCTCGGCCATGTCGCGAAAGAGTCTAATATCCGGTCGGGCTGGGTTAGGGGTGAGGTTAGGGGTGTGGTTTGGGGTTGGGGTTGGGGTTTGGGGTTAGGGTTGGGGTTAGGGTTAGGGTTAGGGTAAGGGTTAGGGTTAGGGTTAATATCCGCTCGGGGTCGATCTTCGTTATTTCCCTTATATTGACCCATTTGCATGCTAGAACACCCCTCGGATTGAAGAGGGCTGGTTTGGGGGGTTTTGGGGCTTAATATGGTAAATTCTTATTTTACTCAATTTTGGCCAATTCGGCCAAAAGCCTAATATCCGCTCGGGGTGGATCTTCTGTATTTCCCGTATATTCACCCATTTGGATGCTAGAACACCCCTCGGATTGAAGAGGGCTGGTTTGGGGGGTTTTGGGGCTCAATTTGGTAAATTCCTTTTTTGCTCAATTTCGGCCAATTCGGCCAGGTCGCTAAGAGCCTAATATCCGCTTGGGGAGGATCTTCATTATTTCCCGTGTATTGACCCATTTGCATGCCAGAACACCCCTCGGAACGAACAGGGCTGGTTTGGGGGGTTTACGGGCTCAATTTGGTAAATTCCTTTTTTGCTCGGCCAGGTCGCGAAAGAGTCTAATATCCGGTCGGGGTGGGTTAGGGTTGGGGTTAGGGGTGGGGTTAGGGGTTGGGGTTTGGGGTTGGGGTTGGGGTTAGGGTTAGGGTTAGGGTAAGGGTTAGGGTTAGGGTTAGGGTTAATATCCGCTCGGGGTGGATCTTCGTTATTTCCCTTATATTGACCCATTTGCATGCTAGAACACCCCTGGGAGCGAAGAGGGTTCGTTTTGGGGGTTTTCGGGCTCAAAAGGGTAAATTCTTATTTTACTCAATTTTGGCCAATTAAGCCAAAAGCCTAATAACCGCTCGGGGTGCATCTTCTTTATTTCCCGTATATTGACCCATTTGGATGCTAGAACACCCTTCGGAGCGAAGAGGGCTGGTTTGGGGGGTTTTATGGCTCAATTTGGTAAATTCCTATTTTGCTAAATTTTGGCCAATTAGGCCAGGTCGCGTAGAGCCTAATATCCGCTCGGGTTGGATCTTCGTTATTTCCCTTATATTGACCCATTTGCATGCTAGAACACCCCTGGGAGCGAAGAGGGTTCGTTTTGGGGGTTTTCGGGCTCAAAAGGGTAAATTCTTATTTTACTCAATTTTGGCCAATTCGGCCAAAAGCCTAATATCCGCTCGGGGTGGATCTCCTTTTTTTCCCGTATATTGACCCATTTGGATGCTAGAACACCACTCGGTGTGAAGAGGGCTTGTTTGGGGGGTTTTGGGGCTCAATTTGGTAAGTTCCTTTTTTGCTCAATTTTGGGCAATTCGGCCAGGTCGCGAAGAGCCTAATATATGCTCGGGGAGGATCTTCTTTATTTCCCTTATATTGACCCATTTGCATGCCAGAACACCCCTCAGAACGAAGAGGGATGGTTTGAGGGGTTTTCGGTCTCAATTTATTAAATTCCTATTTTGCTCAATTTTGGCCAATCCGGCCAGGTCGCTAAGAGCCTAATATCTGCTCGGGGTGGATCTTCTTTTTTTCCCGTATATTGACCCATTTGGATGCTAGAACACCCTTCGGAGCGAAGAGGGCTGGTTTGGGGGGTTTTATGGCTCATTTTGGTAAATTCCTATTTTGCTCGTCCAGGTCGCGAAAGAGTCTAATATCCGGTCGGGGTGGGTTAGGGGTGAGGTTAGGGGTGTGGTTTCGGGTTGGGGTTGGGGTTTGGGGTTGGGGTTGGGGTTAGGGTTAGGGTTAGGGTAAGGGCTAGGGTTAGGGTTAGGGTTAATATCCGCTCGGGGTGGATCTTCGTTATTTCCCTTATATTGACCCATTTGCATGCTAGAACACCCCTGGGAGCGAAGAGGGTTCGTTTTGGGGGTTTTCGGGCTCAAAAGGGTAAATTCTTATTTTACTCAATTTTGGCCAATTTGGCCAAAAGCCTAATAACCGCTCGGGGTGCATCTTCTTTATTTCCCGTATATTGACCCATTTGGATGCTAGAACACCCTTCGGAGCGAAGAGGGCTGGTTTGGGGGGTTTTATGGCTCAATTTGGTAAATTCCTATTTTGCTAAATTTTGGCCAATTAGGCCAGGTCGCGTAGAGCCTAATATCCGCTCGGGGAGGATCTTCTTTATTTCCCGTATATTGACCCATTTGGATGCTAGAACACCCCTTGGAGCGAAGAGGGCTGGTTTTGTGGGTTTTTGGGCTCAATTTGGTAAATTCCTTTTTTGCTCAATTTCGGCCAATTCGGACATGTCGCTAACAGCCTAATATCCGCTCGGGGAGGATCTTCATTATTTCCCGTGTATTGACCCATTTGCATGCCAGAACACCCCTCGGAACGAAGAGAGATGGTTTGGGGGGTTTTCGGGCTCAATTTGGTAAATTCCTTTTTTGCTCGGCCAGGTCGCGAAAGAGCCTAATATCCAGTCGGTGGGGGTTAGGAGTAGGGTTAAGGGTGGGGTTCGGGGTGGGATTGGGGTTCGGGGTTGGGGTTTGGGGTTTGGGTTGGGGTTGGGGTAAGGTTAGGGTAAGGGTTAGGGTAAGGGTTAGGATTAATATCCGCTCGGGGTGGATCTTCGTTATTTCCCGTATATTCACCCATTTGCATGCTAGAACACCCTTCGGAACGAAGAGGAATGGCTTAAGGGGATTTTCGGGCTCATTTTATTAAATTCCTATATTGCTCAATTTTGGCCAATCCGGCCAGGTCGCGAAGAGCCTAATATCCGCTCGGGGAGGATCTTCTTTATTTCCCGTATATTGACCCATTTGGATGCTAGAACACCACTCGGAGCGAAGAGGGCTGGTTTGGGGGGTTTTGGGGCTCAATTTGGTAAGTTCCTTTTTTGCTCAATTTTGGGCAATTCGGCCAGGTCGCGAAGAGCCTAATATCTGCTCGGGGAGGATCTTCTTTATTTCCCTTATATTGACCCATTTGCATGCTAGAACACCCCTCGGAACGAAGAGGGATGGTTTGAGGGGTTTTCGGGCTCAATTTATTAAATTCCTATTATGCTCAATTTTGGCCAATCCGGCCAGGTCGCTAAGAGCCTAATATCCGCTCGGGGAGGATCTTCATTATTTCCCGTGTATTGACCCATTTGCATGCCAGAACACCCCTCGGAACGAAGAGGGCTGGTTTGGGGGGTTTACGGGCTCAATTTGGTAAATTCCTTTTTTGCTCGGCCAGGTCGCGAAAGAGTCTAATATCCGGTTGGGGTGGGTTAGGGGTGGGGTTGGGGTTAGGGTTAATATCCGCTCGGGGTGAATCTTCGTTATTTCCCTTTTATTGACCCATTTGCATGCTAGAACACCCCTGGGAGCGAAGAGGGTTCGTTTTGGGGGTTTTCGGGCTCAATATGGTAAATTCTTATTTTACTCAATTTTGGCTAATTCGGCCAAAAGCCTAATATCCGCTCGGGGTGGATCTTCTTTTTTTCCCGTATATTGACCCATTTGGATGCTAGAACACCCTTCGGAGCGAAGAGGGCTGGTTTGGGGGGTTTTATGGCTCATTTTGGTAAATTCCTATTTTGCTCGGCCATGTCGCGAAAGAGTCTAATATCCGGTCGGGCTGGGTTAGGGGTGAGGTTAGGGGTGTGGTTTGGGGTTGGGGTTGGGGTTTGGGGTTAGGGTTGGGGTTAGGGTTAGGGTTAGGGTAAGGGTTAGGGTTAGGGTTAATATCCGCTCGGGGTCGATCTTCGTTATTTCCCTTATATTGACCCATTTGCATGCTAGAACACCCCTCGGATTGAAAAGGGCTGGTTTGGGGGGTTTTGGGGCTTAATATGGTAAATTCTTATTTTACTCAATTTTGGCCAATTTGGCCAAAAGCCTAATAACCGCTCGGGGTGCATCTTCTTTATTTCCCGTATATTGACCCATTTGGATGCTAGAACACCCTTCGGAGCGAAGAGGGCTGGTTTGGGGGGTTTTATGGCTCAATTTGGTAAATTCCTATTTTGCTAAATTTTGGCCAATTAGGCCAGGTCGCGTAGAGCCTAATATCCGCTCGGGTTGGATCTTCGTTATTTCCCTTATATTGACCCATTTGCATGCTAGAACACCCCTGGGAGCGAAGAGGGTTCGTTTTGGGGGTTTTCGGGCTCAAAAGGGTAAATTCTTATTTTACTCAATTTTGGCCAATTCGGCCAAAAGCCTAATATCCGCTCGGGGTGGATCTCCTTTTTTTCCCGTATATTGACCCATTTGGATGCTAGAACACCACTCGGTGTGAAGAGGGCTTGTTTGGGGGGTTTTGGGGCTCAATTTGGTAAGTTCCTTTTTTGCTCAATTTTGGGCAATTCGGCCAGGTCGCGAAGAGCCTAATATATGCTCGGGGAGGATCTTCTTTATTTCCCTTATATTGACCCATTTGCATGCCAGAACACCCCTCGGAACGAAGAGGGATGGTTTGAGGGGTTTTCGGTCTCAATTTATTAAATTCCTATTTTGCTCAATTTTGGCCAATCCGGCCAGGTCGCTAAGAGCCTAATATCTGCTCGGGGTGGATCTTCTTTTTTTCCCGTATATTGACCCATTTGGATGCTAGAACACCCTTCGGAGCGAAGAGGGCTGGTTTGGGGGGTTTTATGGCTCATTTTGGTAAATTCCTATTTTGCTCGTCCAGGTCGCGAAAGAGTCTAATATCCGGTCGGGGTGGGTTAGGGGTGAGGTTAGGGGTGTGGTTTGGGGTTGGGGTTGGGGTTTGGGGTTGGGGTTGGGGTTAGGGTTAGGGTTAGGGTAAGGGCTAGGGTTAGGGTTAGGGTTAATATCCGCTCGGGGTGGATCTTCGTTATTTCCCTTATATTGACCCATTTGCATGCTAGAACACCCCTGGGAGCGAAGAGGGTTCGTTTTGGGGGTTTTCGGGCTCAAAAGGGTAAATTCTTATTTTACTCAATTTTGGCCAATTTGGCCAAAAGCCTAATAACCGCTCGGGGTGCATCTTCTTTATTTCCCGTATATTGACCCATTTGGATGCTAGAACACCCTTCGGAGCGAAGAGGGCTGGTTTGGGGGGTTTTATGGCTCAATTTGGTAAATTCCTATTTTGCTAAATTTTGGCCAATTAGGCCAGGTCGCGTAGAGCCTAATATCCGCTCGGGGAGGATCTTCTTTATTTCCCGTATATTGACCCATTTGGATGCTAGAACACCCCTTGGAGCGAAGAGGGCTGGTTTTGTGAGTTTTTGGGCTCAATTTGGTAAATTCCTTTTTTGCTCAATTTCGGCCAATTCGGACATGTCGCTAACAGCCTAATATCCGCTCGGGGAGGATCTTCATTATTTCCCGTGTATTGACCCATTTGCATGCCAGAACACCCCTCGGAACGAAGAGAGATGGTTTGGGGGGTTTTCGGGCTCAATTTGGTAAATTCCTTTTTTGCTCGGCCAGGTCGCGAAAGAGCCTAATATCCAGTCGGTGGGGGTTAGGAGTAGGGTTAAGGGTGGGGTTCGGGGTGGGATTGGGGTTCGGGGTTGGGGTTTGGGGTTGGGGTTGGGGTTGGGGTAAGGTTAGGGTAAGGGTTAGGGTAAGGGTTAGGATTAATATCCGCTCGGGGTGGATCTTCGTTATTTCCCGTATATTCACCCATTTGCATGCTAGAACACCCTTCGGAACGAAGAGGAATGGCTTAAGGGGATTTTCGGGCTCATTTTATTAAATTCCTATATTGCTCAATTTTGGCCAATCCGGCCAGGTCGCGAAGAGCCTAATATCCGCTCGGGGAGGATCTTCTTTATTTCCCGTATATTGACCCGTTTGGATGCTAGAACACCACTCGGAGCGAAGAGGGCTGGTTTGGGGGGTTTTTGGGCTCAATTTGGTAAGTTCCTTTTTTGCTCAATTTTGGGCAATTCGGCCAGGTCGCGAAGAGCCTAATATCTGCTCGGGGAGGATCTTCTTTATTTCCCTTATATTGACCCATTTGCATGCTAGAACACCCCTCGGAACGAAGAGGGATGGCTTGAGGGGTTTTCGGGCTCAATTTATTAAATTCCTATTCTGCTCAATTTTGGCCAATCCGGCCAGGTCGCTAAGAGCCTAATATCCGCTCGGGGAGGATCTTCATTATTTCCCGTGTATTGACCCATTTGCATGCCAGAACACCCCTCGGAACGAAGAGGGCTGGTTTGGGGGGTTTACGGGCTCAATTTGGTAAATTCCTTTTTTGCTCGGCCAGGTCGCGAAAGAGTCTAATATCCGGTTGGGGTGGGTTAGGGGTGGGGTTGGGGTTAGGGTTAGGGTTAATATCCGCTCGGGGTGAATCTTCGTTATTTCCCTTATATTGACCCATTTGCATGCTAGAACACCCCTGGGAGCGAAGAGGGTTCCTTTTGGGGGTTTTCGGGCTCAAAATGGTAAATTCTTATTTTACTCAATTTTGGCCAATTCGGCCAAAAGCCTAATATCCGCTCGGGGTGGATCTTCTTTTTTTCCCGTATATTGACCCATTTGGATGCTAGAACACCCTTCGGAGCAAAGAGGGCTGGTTTGGGGGGTTTTATGGCTCATTTTGGTAAATTCCTATTTTGCTCGGCCAGGTCGCGAAAGAGTCTAATATCCGGTCGGGCTGGGTTAGGGGTGAGGTTAAGGGTGTGGTTTGGGGTTGGGGTTGGGGTTGGGGTTAGGGTTAGGGTTAGGGTTAGGGTTAGGGTTAGGGTTAGGGTTAATATCCGCTCGGGGTGGATCTTCGTTATTTCCCTTATATTGACCCATTTGCATGCTAGAACACCCCTGGGAGCGAAGAGGGTTCGTTTTGGGGGTTTTCGGGCTCAAAAGGGTAAATTCTTATTTTACTCAATTTTGGCCAATTCGGCCAAAAGCCTAATATCCGCTCGGGGTGGATCTCCTTTTTTTCCCGTATATTGACCCATTTGGATGCTAGAACACCACTCGGTGTGAAGAGGGCTTGTTTGGGGGGTTTTGGGGCTCAATTTGGTAAGTTCCTTTTTTGCTCAATTTTGGGCGATTCGGCCAGGTCGCGAAGAGCCTAATATATGATCGGGGAGGATCTTCTTTATTTCCCTTATATTGACCCATTTGCATGCTAGAACACCCCTCGGAACGAAGAGGGATGGTTTGAGGGGTTTTCGGTCTCAATTTATTAAATTCCTATTTTGCTCAATTTTGGCCAATCCGGCCAGGTCGCTAAGAGCCTAATATCTGCTCGGGGTGGATCTTCTTTTTTTCCCGTATATTGACCCATTTGGATGCTAGAACACCCTTCGGAGCGAAGAGGGCTGGTTTGGGGGGTTTTATGGCTCATTTTGGTAAATTCCTATTTTGCTCGGCCAGGTCGCGAAAGAGTCTAATATCCGGTCGGGGTGGGTTAGGGGTTAGGTTAGGGGTGTGGTTTGGGGTTGGGGTTGGGGTTTGGGGTTGGGGTTGGGGTTAGGGTTAGGGTTAGGGTAAGGGTTAGGGTTAGGGTTAGGGTTAATATCCGCTCGGGGTGGATCTTCGTTATTTCCCTTATATTGACCCATTTGCATGCTAGAACACCCCTGGGAGCGAAGAGGGTTCGTTTTGGGGGTTTTCGGGCTCAAAAGGGTAAATTCTTATTTTACTCAATTTTGGCCAATTCGGCCAAAAGCCTAATAACCGCTCGGGGTGCATCTTCTTTATTTCCCGTATATTGACCCATTTGGATGCTAGAACACCCTTCGGAGCGAAGAGGGCTGGTTTGGGGGGTTTTATGGCTCAATATGGTAAATTCCTATTTTGCTAAATTTTGGCCAATTAGGCCAGGTCGCGTAGAGCCTAATATCCGCTCGGGGAGGATCTTCTTTATTTCCCTTATATTGACCCATTTGGATGCTAGAACACCCCTTGGAGCGAAGAGGGCTGGTTTTGTGGGTTTTTGGGCTCAATTTGGTAAATTCCTTTTTTGCTCGGCCAGGTCGCGAAAGAGCCTAATATCCAGTCGGTGGGGGTTAGGAGTAGGGTTAAGGGTGGGGTTCGGGGTGGGGTTGGGGTTCGGGGTTGGGGTTGGGGTTTGGGGTTGGGGTTGGGGTTGGGGTAAGGTTAGGGTAAGGGTTAGGGTAAGGGTTAGGATTAATATCCGCTCGGGGTGGATCTTCGTTATTTCCCGTATATTGACCCATTTGGATGCTAGAACACCACTCGGAGCGAAGAGGGCTGGTTTGGGGGGGTTTTGGGCTCAATTTGGTAAGTTCCTTTTTTGCTCAATTTTGGGCAATTCGGCCAGGTCGCGAAGAGCCTAATATCTGCTCGGGGAGGATCTTCTTTATTTCCCTTATATTGACCCATTTGGATGCTAGAACACCCTTCGGAGCAAAGAGGGCTGGTTTGGGGGGTTTTATGGCTCATTTTGGTAAATTCCTATTTTGCTCGGCCAGGTCGCGAAAGAGTCTAATATCCGGTCGGGCTGGTTTAGGGGTGAGGTTAAGGGTGTGGTTTGGGGTTGGGGTTGGGGTTGGGGTTAGGGTTAGGGGTAGGGTTAGGGTTAGGGTTAGGGTTAGGGTTAATATCCGCTCGGGGTGGATCTTCGTTATTTCCCTTATATTGACCCATTTGCATGCTAGAACACCCCTGGGAGCGAAGAGGGTTCGTTTTGGGGGTTTTCGGGCTCAAAAGGGTAAATTCTTATTTTACTCAATTTTGGCCAATTCGGCCAAAAGCCTAATATCCGCTCGGGGTGGATCTCCTTTTTTTCCCGTATATTGACCCATTTGGATGCTAGAACACCACTCGGTGTGAAGAGGGCTTGTTTGGGGGGTTTTGGGGCTCAATTTGGTAAGTTCCTTTTTTGCTCAATTTTGGGCAATTCGGCCAGGTCGCGAAGAGCCTAATATATGATCGGGGAGGATCTTCTTTATTTCCCTTATATTGACCCATTTGCATGCTAGAACACCCCTCGGAACGAAGAGGGATGGTTTGAGGGGTTTTCGGTCTCAATTTATTAAATTCCTATTTTGCTCAATTTTGGCCAATCCGGCCAGGTCGCTAAGAGCCTAATATCTGCTCGGGGTGGATCTTCTTTTTTTTCCCGTATATTGACCCATTTGGATGCTAGAACACCCTTCGGAGCGAAGAGGGCTGGTTTGGGGGGTTTTATGGCTCATTTTGGTAAATTCCTATTTTGCTCGGCCAGGTCGCGAAAGAGTCTAATATCCGGTCGGGGTGGGTTAGGGGTTAGGTTAGGGGTGTGGTTTGGGGTTGGGGTTGGGGTTAGGGTTAGGGTTAGGGTAAGGGTTAGGGTTAGGGTTAGGGTTAATATCCGCTCGGGGTGGATCTTCGTTATTTCCCTTATATTGACCCATTTGCATGCTAGAACACCCCTGGGAGCGAAGAGGGTTCGTTTGGGGGTTTTCGGGCTCAATATGGTAAATTCTTATTTTACTCAATTTTGGCCAATTCGGCCAAAAGCCTAATATCCGCTCGGGGTGGATCTTCTTTATTTCCCGTATATTCACCCATTTGGATGCTAGAACACCCCTCGGATTGAAGAGGGCTGGTTTGGGGGGTTTTGGGGCTCAATTTGGTAAATTCCTTTTTTGCTCAATTTCGGCCAATTAGGCCAGGTCGCTAAGAGCCTAATATCCGCTTGGGGAGGATCTTCATTATTTCCCGTGTATTGACCCATTTGCATGCCAGAACACCCCTCGGAACGAAGAGGGATGGTTTGGGGGGTTTTCGGGCTCAATTTGGTAAATTCCTATTTTGCTCAATTTTGGCCAATCCGGCCAGGTCGCTAAGAGCCTAATATCCGCTCGGGGAGGATCTTCATTATTTCCCGTGTATTGACCCATTTGCATGCCAGAACACCCCTCGGAACGAAGAGGTCTGGTTTGGGGGATTTTATGGCTCATTTTGGTAAATTCCTATTTTGCTCGGCCAGGTCGCGAAAGAGTCTAATATCCGGTCGGGGTGGGTTAGGGGTGAGGTTAGGGGTGGGGTTGGGGTTGGGGTTTGGGGTTGGGGTTGGGGTTAGGGTTAGGGTTAGGGTAAAGTGTTAGGGTTAGGGTTAGGGTTAATATCCGCTCGGGGTGGATCTTCGTTATTTCCCTTATATTGACCCATTTGCATGCTAGAACACCCCTGGGAGCGAAGAGGGTTCGTTTTGGGGGTTTTCGGGCTCAAAAGGGTAAATTCTTATTTTACTCAATTTTGGCCAATTCGGCCAAAAGCCTAATAACCGCTCGGGGTGCATCTTCTTTATTTCCCGTATATTGACCCATTTGGATGCTAGAACACCCTTCGGAGCGAAGAGGGCTGGTTTGGGGGGTTTTTTGGCTCAATTTGGTAAATTCCTATTTTGCTAAATTTTGGCCAATTAGGCCAGGTCACGTAGAGCCTAATATCCGCTCGGGGAGGATCTTCTTTATTTCCCTTATATTGACCCATTTGGATGCTAGAACACCCCTTGGAGCGAAGAGGGCTGGTTTTGTGGGTTTTTGGGCTCAATTTGGTAAATTCCTTTTTTGCTCAATTTCGGCCAATTGGGACATGTCGCTAAGAGCCTAATATCCGCTCGGGGAGGATCTTCATTATTTCCCGTGTATTGACCCATTTCCATGCCAGAACACCCCTCGGAACGAAGAGGGATGGTTTGGGGGGTTTTCGGGCTCAATTTGGTAAATTCCTTTTTTGCTCGGCCAGGTCGCGAAAGAGCCTAATATCCAGTCGGTGGGGGTTAGGAGTAGGGTTAAGGGTGGGGTTCGGGGTGGGGTTGGGGTTCGGGGTTGGGGTTGGGGTTTGGGGTTGGGGTTGGGGTTGGGGTAAGGTTAGGGTAAGGGTTAGGGTAAGGGTTAGGATTAATATCCGCTCGGGGTGGATCTTCGTTATTTCCCGTATATTGACCCATTTGGATGCTAGAACACCCCTCGGAACGAAGAGGGATGGGTTTTGAGGGGTTTTCGGGCTCAATTTATTAAATTCCTATTATGCTCAATTTTGGCCAATCCGGCCAGGTCGCTAAGAGCCTAATATCCGCTCGGGGAGGATCTTCATTATTTCCCGTGTATTGACCCATTTGCATGCCAGAACACCCTTCGGAGCGATGAGGGCTGGTTTGGGGGGTTTTATGGCTCAATTTGGTAAATTCCTATTTTGCTAAATTTTGGCCAATTAGGCCAGGTCGCGTAGAGCCTAATATCCGCTCAAGGAGGATCTTCTTTATTTCCCTTATATTGACCCATTTGGATGCTAGAACACCCCTTGGAGCGAAGAGGGCTGGTTTTGTGGGTTTTTGGGCTCAATTTGGTAAATTCCTATTTTGCTCGGCCAGGTCGCGAAAGAGTCTAATATCCGGTCGGGGTGGGTTAGGGGTAAGGTTAGGGGTGGGGTTGGGGTTGGGGTTTGGGGTTGGGGTTGGGGTTAGGGTTAGGGTTAGGGTAAAGTGTTAGGGTTAGGGCTAGGGTTAATATCCGCTCGGGTTGGATCTTCGTTATTTCCCTTATATTGACCCATTTGCATGCTAGAACACCCCTGGGAGCGAAGAGGGTTCGTTTTGGGGGTTTTCGGGCTCAAAAGGGTAAATTCTTATTTTACTCAATTTTGGCCAATTCGGCCACAAGCCTAATAACCGCTCGGGGTGCATCTTCTTTATTTCCCGTATATTGACCCATTTGGATGCTAGAACACCCTTCGGAGCGAAGAGGGCTGGTTTGGGGGGTTTTATGGCTCAATTTGGTAAATTCCTATTTTGCTAAATTTTGGCCAATTAGGCCAGGTCGCGTAGAGCCTAATATCCGCTCGGGGAGGATCTTCTTTATTTCCCGTATATTGACCCATTTGGATGCTAGAACACCCCTTGGAGCGAAGAGGGCTGGTTTTGTGGGTTTTTGGGCTCAATTTGGTAAATTCCTTTTTTGCTCAATTTCGGCCAATTCGGACATGTCGCTAAGAGCCTAATATCCGCTCGGGGAGGATCTTCATTATTTCCCGTGTATTGACCCATTTGCATGCCAGAACACCCTTCGGAACGAAGAGGGATGGTTTGGGGGGTTTTCGGGCTCAATTTGGTAAATTCCTTTTTTGCTCGGCCAGGTCGCGAAAGAGCCTAATATCCAGTCGGTGGGGGTTAGGAGTAGGGTTAAGGGTGGGGTTCGGGGTGGGATTGGGGTTCGGGGTTGGGGTTTGGGGTTGGGGTTGGGGTTGGGGTAAGGTTAGGGTAAGGGTTAGGGTAAGGGTTAGGATTAATATCCGCTCGGGGTGGATCTTCGTTATTTCCCGTATATTCACCCATTTGCATGCTAGAACACCCTTCGGAACGAAGAGGAATGGCTTAAGGGGATTTTCGGGCTCATTTTATTAAATTCCTATATTGCTCAATTTTGGCCAATCCGGCCAGGTCGCGAAGAGCCTAATATCCGCTCGGGGAGGATCTTCTTTATTTCCCGTATATAGACCAATTTGGATGCTAGAACACCACTCGGAGCGAAGAGGGCTGGTTTGGGGGGTTTTTGGGCTCAATTTGGTAAGTTCCTTTTTTGCTCAATTTTGGGCAATTCGGCCAGGTCGCGAAGAGCCTAATATCTGCTCGGGGAGGATCTTCTTTATTTCCCTTATATTGACCCATTTGCATGCTAGAACACCCCTCGGAACGAAGAGGGATGGCTTGAGGGGTTTTCGGGCTCAATTTATTAAATTCCTATTCTGCTCAATTTTGGCCAATCCGGCCAGGTCGCTAAGAGCCTAAGATCCGCTCGGGGAGGATCTTCATTATTTCCCGTGTATTGACCCATGTGCATGCCAGAACACCCCTCGGAACGAAGAGGGCTGGTTTGGGGGGTTTACGGGCTCAATTTGGTAAATTCCTTTTTTGCTCGGCCAGGTCGCGAAAGAGTCTAATATCCGGTTGGGGTGGGTAAGGGGTGGGGTTGGGGTTAGGGTTAGGGTTAATATCCGCTCGGGGTGAATCTTCGTTATTTCCCTTATATTGACCCATTTGCATGCTAGAACACCCCTGGGAGCGAAGAAGGTTCGTTTTGGGGGTTTTCGGGCTCAATATGGTAAATTCTTATTTTACTCAATTTTGGCCAATTCGGCCAAAAGCCTAATATCCGCTCGGGGTGGATCTTCTTTTTTTCCCGTATATTGACCCATTTGGATGCTAGAACACCCTTCGGAGCAAAGAGGGCTGGTTTGGGGGGTTTTATGGCTCATTTTGGTAAATTCCTATTTTGCTCGGCCAGGTCGCGAAAGAGTCTAATATCCGGTCGGGCTGGGTTAGGGGTGAGATTAGGGGTGTGGTTTGGGGTTGGGGTTGGGGTTGGGGTTAGGGTTAGGGTTAGGGTTAGGGTTAGGGTTAGGGTTAGGGTTAATATCCGCTCGGGGTGGATCTTCGTTATTTCCCTTATATTGACCCATTTGCATGCTAGAACACCCCTGGGAGCGAAGAGGGTTCGTTTTGGGGGTTTTCGGGCTCAAAAGGGTAAATTCTTATTTTATTCAATTTTGGCCAATTCGGCCAAAAGCCTAATATACGCTCGGGGTGGATCTCCTTTTTTTCCCGTATATTGACCCATTTGGATGCTAGAACACCACTCGGTGTGAAGAGGGCTTGTTTGGGGGGTTTTGGGGCTCAATTTGGTAAGTTCCTTTTTTGCTCAATTTTGGGCAATTCGGCCAGGTCGCGAAGAGCCTAATATATGCTCGGGGAGGATCTTCTTTATTTCCCTTATATTGACCCATTTGCATGCTAGAACACCCCTCGGAACGAAGAGGGATGGTTTGAGGGGTTTTCGGTCTCAATTTATTAAATTCCTATTTTGCTCAATTTTGGCCAATCCGGCCAGGTCGCTAAGAGCCTAATATCCGCTCGGGGTTGATCTTCTTTTTTTCCCGTATATTGACCCATTTGGATGCTAGAACACCCTTCGGAGCGAAGAGGGCTGGTTTGGGGGGTTTTATGGCTCATTTTGGTAAATTCCTATTTTGCTCGGCCAGGTCGCGAAAGAGTCTAATATCCGGTCGGGGTGGGTTAGGGGTGAGGTTAGGGGTGTGGTTTGGGGTTGGGGTTGGGGTTTGGGGTTGGGGTTGGGGTTAGGGTTAGGGTTAGGGTTAGGGTAAGGGTTAGGGTTAGGGTTAGGGTTAATATCCGCTCGGGGTGGATCTTCGTTATTTCCCTTATATTGACCCATTTGCATGCTAGAACACCCCTGGGAGCGAAGAGGGTTCGTTTTGGGGGTTTTCGGGCTCAATATGGTAAATTCTTATTTTACTCAATTTTGGCCAATTCGGCCAAAAGCCTAATATCCGCTCGGGGTGGATCTTCTTTATTTCCCGTATATTGACCCATTTGGATGCTAGAACACCACTCGGAGCGAAGAGGGCTGGTTTGGGGGGTTTTTGGGCTCAATTTGGTAAGTTCCTTTTTTGCTCAATTTTGGGCAATTCGGCCAGGTCGCGAAGAGCCTAATATCTGCTCGGGGAGGATCTTCTTTATTTCCCGTGTATTGACCCATTTGCATGCCAGAACACCCCTCGGAACGAAGAGGGCTGGTTTGGGGGGTTTACGGGCTCAATTTGGTAAATTCCTTTTTTGCTCGGCCAGGTCGCGAAAGAGTCTAATATCCGGTTGGGGTGGGTTAGGGGTGGGGTTGGGGTTAGGGTTAGGGTTAATATCCGCTCGGGGTGAATCTTCGTTATTTCCCTTATATTGACCCATTTGCATGCTAGAACACCCCTGGGAGCGAAGAGGGTTCCATTTGGGGGTTTTCGGGCTCAATATGGTAAATTCTTATTTTACTCAATTTTGGCCAATTCGGCCAAAAGCCTAATAACCGCTCGGGGTGGATCTCCTTTATTTCCCGTATATTGACCCATTTGGATGCTAGAACACCCTTCGGAGCGAAGAGGGCTGGTTTGGGGGGTTTTATGGCTCATTTTGGTAAATTCCTATTTTGCTAAATTTTGGCCAATTAGGCCAGGTCGCGTAGAGCCTAATATCCGATCGGGGAGAATCTTCATTATTTCCCGTATATTGACCCATTTGGATGCTAGAACACCCCTTGGAGCGAAGAGGGCTGGTTTTGTGGGTTTTTGGGCTCAATTTGGTAAATTCCTTTTTTGCTCAATTTCGGCCAATTCGGACATGTCGCTAAGAGCCTAATATCCGCTCGGGGAGGATCTTCATTATTTCCCGTGTATTGACCCATTCGCATGCCAGAACACCCCTCGGAACGAAGAGGGCTGGTTTGGGGGGTTTACGGGCTCAATTTGGTAAATTCCTTTTTTGTTCGGCCAGGTCGCGAAAGAGTCTAATATCCGGTCGGGGTGGGTTAGGGGTGGGGTTAGGGGTGGGGTTTGGGGTTTGAGTTTGGGGTTGGGGTTGGGGTTAGGGTTAGGGTTAGGGTTAATATCCGCTCGGGGTGGATCTTCTTTATTTCCCGTATATTGACCCATTTGGATGCTAGAACACCCCTTGGAGCGAAGAGGGCTGGTTTTGTGGGTTTTTGGGCTCAATTTGGTAAATTCCTTTTTTGCTCAATTTCGGCCAATTCGGACATGTCGCTAAGAGCCTAATATCCGCTCGGGGAGGATCTTCATTATTTCCCGTGTATTGACCCATTTGCATGCCAGAACACCCCTCGGAACGAAGAGGGATGGTTTGGGGGGTTTTCGGGCTCAATTTGGTAAATTCCTTTTTTGCTCGGCCAGGTCGCGAAAGAGCCTAATATCCAGTCGGTGGGGGTTAGGAGTAGGGTTAAGGGTGGGGTTCGGGGTGGGGTTGGGGTTCGGGGTTGGGGTTTGGGGTTGGGGTTGGGGTTGGGGTAAGGTTAGGGTAAGGGTTAGGGTAAGGGTTAGGATTAATATCCGCTCGGGGTGGATCTTCGTTATTTCCCGTTTATTACCCATTTGCATGCTAGAACACCCTTCGGAACGAAGAGGAATGGCTTAAGGGGGTTTTCGGGCTCATTTTATTAAATTCCTATATTGCTCAATTTTGGCCAATCCGGCCAGGTCGCGAAGAGCCTAATATCCGCTCGGGGAGGATCTTCTTTATTTCCCGTATATTGACCCATTTGGATGCTAGAACACCACTCGGAGCGAAGAGGGCTGGTTTGGGGGGTTTTTGGGCTCAATTTGGTAAGTTCCTTTTTTGCTCAATTTTGGGCAATTCGGCCAGGTCGCGAAGAGCCTAATATCTGCTCGGGAGGATCTTCTTTATTTCCCTTATATTGACCCATTTGCATGCTAGAACACCCCTCGGAACGAAGAGGGATGGCTTGAGGGGTTTTCGGGCTCATTTTATTAAATTCCTATATTGCTCAATTTTGGCCAATCCGGCCAGGTCGCGAAGAGCCTAATATCCGCTCGGGGAGGATCTTCTTTATTTCCCGTATATTGACCCATTTGGATGCTAGAACACCACTCGGAGCGAAGAGGGCTGGTTTGGGGGGTTTTGGGGCTCAATTTGGTAAGTTCCTTTTTTGCTCAATTTTGGGCAATTCGGCCAGGTCGCGAAGAGCCTAATATCTGCTCGGGAGGATCTTCTTTATTTCCCTTATATTGACCCATTTGCATGCTAGAACACCCCTCGGAACGAAGAGGGATGGCTTGAGGGGTTTTCGGGCTCATTTTATTAAATTCCTATATTGCTCAATTTTGGCCAATCCGGCCAGGTCGCGAAGAGCCTAATATCCGCTCGGGGAGGATCTTCTTTATTTCCCGTATATTGACCCATTTGGATGCTAGAACACCACTCGGAGCGAAGAGGGCTGGTTTGGGGGGTTTTGGGGCTCAATTTGGTAAGTTCCTTTTTTGCTCAATTTTGGGCAATTCGGCCAGGTCGCGAAGAGCCTAATATCTGCTCGGGAGGATCTTCTTTATTTCCCTTATATTGACCCATTTGCATGCTAGAACACCCCTCGGAACGAAGAGGGATGGCTTGAGGGGTTTTCGGGCTCAATTTATTAAATTCCTATTTTGCTCAATTTTGGCCAATCCGGCCAGGTCGCTAAGAGCCTAATATCCGCTCGGGGAGGATCTTCATTATTTCCCGTGTATTGACCCATTTGCATGCCAGAACACCCCTCGGAACGAAGAGGGCTGGTTTGGGGGGTTTACGGGCTCAATTTGGTAAATTCCTTTTTTGCTCGGCCAGGTCGCGAAAGAGTCTAATATCCGGTTGGGGTGGGTTAGGGGTGGGGTTGGGGTTAGGGTTATGGTTAATATCCGCTCGGGGTGAATCTTCGTTATTTCCCTTATATTGACCCATTTGCATGCTAGAACACCCCTGGGAGCGAAGAGGGTTCGTTTTGGGGGTTTTCGGGCTCAATATGGTAAATTCTTATTTTACTCAATTTTGGCCAATTCGGCCAAAAGCCTAATATCCGCTCGGGGTGGATCTTCTTTTTTTCCCGTATATTGACCCATTTGGATGCTAGAACACCCTTCGGAGCGAAGAGGGCTGGTTTGATGGGTTTTATGGCTCATTTTGGTAAATTCCTATTTTGCTAAATTTTGGCCAATTCAGCCAGGTCGCTAAGACCCTAATATCCGATCGGGGAGGATCTTCATTTTTTCCCGTGTATTGACCCATTTGCATGCCAGAACACCCCTCGGAACGAAGAGGGCTGGTTTGGGGGGTTTACGGGCTCAATTTGGTAAATTCCTTTTTTGTTCGGCCAGGTCGCGAAAGAGTCTAATATCCGGTCGGGGTGGGTTAGGGGTGGGGTTAGGGGTCGGGTTTGGGGTTGGAGTTTGGGGTTGGGGTTGGGGTTAGGGTTAGGGTTAGGGTTAATATCCGCTCGGGGTGAATCTTCGTTATTTCCCTTATATTGACCCATTTGCATGCTAGAACACCCCTGGGAGCGAAGAGGGTTCGTTTTGGGGGTTTTCGGGCTCAATATGGTAAATTCTTATTTTACTCAATTTTGGCCAATTCGGCCAAAAGCCTAATATCCGCTCGGGGTGGATCTTCTTTTTTTCCCGTATATTGACCCATTTGGATGCTAGAACACCCTTCGGAGCGAAGAGGGCTGGTTTGATGGGTTTTATGGCTCATTTTGGTAAATTCCTATTTTGCTAAATTTTGGCCAATTCAGCCAGGTCGCTAAGACCCTAATATCCGATCGGGGAGGATCTTCATTTTTTCCCGTGTATTGACCCATTTGCATGCCAGAACACCCCTCGGAACGAAGAGGGCTGGTTTGGGGGGTTTACGGGCTCAATTTGGTAAATTCCTTTTTTGTTCGGCCAGGTCGCGAAAGAGTCTAATATCCGGTCGGGGTGGGTTAGGGGTGAGGTTAGGGGTGGGGATGGGGTTGGGGTTTGGGGTTGGGGTTGGGGTTAGGGTTAGGGTTAGGGTAAAGGGTTAGGGTTAGGGTTAGGGTTAATATCCGCTCGGGGTGGATCTTCGTTATTTCCCTTATATTGACCCATTTGCATGCTAGAACACCCCTGGGAGCGAAGAGGGTTCGTTTTGGGGGTTTTCGGGCTCAATATGGTAAATTCTTATTTTACTCAATTTTGGCCAATTCGGCCAAAAGCCTAATATCTGCTCGGGGTGGATCTTCTTTTTTTCCCGTATATTGACCCATTTGGATGCTAGAACACCCTTCGGAGCAAAGAGGGCTGGTTTGGGGGGTTTTATGGCTCATTTTGGTAAATTCCTATTTTGCTCGGCCAGGTCGCGAAAGAGTCTAATATCCGGTCGGGCTAGTTTAGGGGTGAGGTTAGGGTTAGGGTTAGGGTTAGGGTTAGGGTTAGGGTTAGGGTTAGGGTTAATATCCGCTCGGGGTGGATCTTCGTTATTTCCCTTATATTGAATCATTTGCATGCTAGAACACCCCTGGAAGCGAAGAGGGCTGGTTTGGGGGGTTTTGGGGCTCAATTTGGTAAATTCCTATTTTGCTAAATTTTGGCCAATTAGGCCAGGTCGCTAAGAGCCTAATATCCGCTCGGGGAGGATCTTCATTATTTCCCGTGTATTGACCCATTTGCATGCCAGAACACCCCTCGGAACGAAGAGGGATGGTTTGGGGGGTTTTCGGGCTCAATTTGGTAAATTCCTTTTTTGCTCGGCCAGGTCGCGAAAGAGCCTAATATCCAGTCGGTGGGGGTTAGGAGTAGGGTTAAGGGTGGGTTTCGGGGTGGGGTTGGGGTTGGGGTTCGGGGTTGGGGTTTGGGGTTGGGGTTGGGGTAAGGTTAGGGTAAGGGTTAGGGTAAGGGTTAGGATTAATATCCGCTCGGGGTGGATCTTCGTTATTTCCCGTATATTCACCCATTTGCATGCTAGAACACCCTTCGAAACGAAGAGGAATGGCTTAAGGGGGTTTTCGGGCTCATTTTATTAAATTCCTATATTGCTCAATTTTGGCCAATCCGGCCAGGTCGCGAAGAGCCTAATATCCGCTCGGGGAGGATCTTCTTTATTTCCCGTATATTGACCCATTTGGATGCTAGAACACCACTCGGAGCGAAGAGGGCTGGTTTGGGGGGTTTTTGGGCTCAATTTGGTAAGTTCCTTTTTTGCTCAATTTTGGCCAATCCGGCCAGGTCGCGAAGGGCCTAATATCCGCTCGGGGAGGATCTTCATTATTTCCCGTGTTTTGACCCATTTGCATGCCAGAACACCCCTCGGAACGAAGAGGGCTGGTTTGGGGGGTTTACGGGCTCAATTTGGTAAATTCCTTTTTTGCTCGGCCAGGTCGCGAAAGAGTCTAATATCCGGTTGGGGTGGGTTAGGGGTGGGGTTGGGGTTAGGGTTAGGGTTAATATCCGCTCGGGGTGAATCTTCGTTATTTCCCTTATATTGACCCATTTGCATGCTAGAACACCCCTGGGAGCGAAGAGGGTTCGTTTTGGGGGTTTTCGGGCTCAATATGGTAAATTCTTATTTTACTCAATTTTGGCCAATTCGGCCAAAAGCCTAATATCCGCTCGGGGTGGATCTTCTTTTTTTCCCGTATATTGACCCATTTGGATGCTAGAACACCCTTCGGAGCGAAGAGGGCTGGTTTGGGGGGTTTTATGGCTCATTTTGGTAAATTCCTATTTTGCTAAATTTTGGCCAATTCAGCCAGGTCGCTAAGACCCTAATATCCGATCGGGGAGGATCTTCATTATTTCCCGTGTATTGACCCATTTGCATGCCAGAACACCCCTCGGAACGAAGAGGGCTGGTTTGGGGGGTTTACGGGCTCAATTTGGTAAATTCCTTTTTTGTTCGGCCAGGTCGCGAAAGAGTCTAATATCCGGTCGGGGTGGGTTAGGGGTGGGGTTAGGGGTGGGGTTTGGGGTTGGAGTTTGGGGTTGGGGTTGGGGTTAGGGTTAGGGTTAGGGTTAATATCCGCTCGGGGTGGATCTTCGTTATTTCCTTTATATTGACCCATTTGCATGCTGGGAGCGAAGAGGGTTCGTTTTGGGGGTTTTCGGGCTCAATATGGTAAATTCTTATTTTACTCAATTTTGGCCAATTCGGCCAAAAGCCTAATATCCGCTCGGGGTGGATCTTCTTTATTTCCCGTATATTGACCCATTTGGATGCTAAAACTCCCTTCGGAGCGAAGAGGGCTGGTTTGGGGGGTTTTATGGCTCATTTTGGTAAATTCCTATTTTGCCTGGCCAGGTCGCGAAAGAGTCTAATATCCGGTCGGGGTGGGTTAGGGGTGAGGTTAGGGGTGGGGATGGGGTTGGGGTTTGGGGTTGGGGTTGGGGTTAGGGTTAGGGTTAGGGTAAAGGGTTAGGGTTAGGGTTAGGGTTAATATCCGCTCGGAGTGGATCTTCGTTATTTCCCTTATATTGACCCATTTGCATGCTAGAACACCCCTGGGAGCGAAGAGGGTTCGTTTTGGGGGTTTTCGGGCTCAAAATGGGTAATTCTTATTTTACTCAATTTTGGCCAATTCGGCCAAAAGCCTAATATCCGCTCGGGGTGCATCTTCTTTATTTCCCGCATATTGACCCATTTGGATGCTAGAACACCCTTCGGAGCGAAGAGGGCTGGTTTGGGGGGTTTTATTGCTCAATTTGGTAAATTCCTATTTTGCTAAATTTTGGCCAATTAGGCCAGGTCGCGAAGAGCCTAATATCCGCTCGGGGAGGATCTTCTTCATTTCCCGTATATTGACCCATTTGGATGCTAGAACACCTCTTGGAGCAAAGAGGGCTGGTTTGGGGGGTTTACGGGCTCAATTTGGTAAATTCCTTTTTTGTTCGACCAGGTCGCGAAAGAGTCTAATATCCGGTCGGGGTGGGGTTAGGGGTGGGGTTTGGGGTTGGAGTTTGGGGTTGGGGTTGGGGTTAGGGTTAGGGTTAGGGTAAGGGTTAGGGTTAGGGTTAGGGTTAATATCCGCTCGGGGTGGATCTTCGTTATTTCCTTTATATTGACCCATTTGCATGCTGGGAGCGAAGAGGGTTCGTTTTGGGGGTTTTCGGGCTCAATATGGTAAATTCTTATTTTACTCAATTTTGGCCAATTCGGCCAAAAGCCTAATATCCGCTCGGGGTGGATCTTCTTTATTTCCCGTATATTGACCCATTTGGATGCTAGAACTCCCTTCGGAGCGAAGAGGGCTGGTTTGGGGGGTTTTATGGTTCATTTTGGTAAATTCCTATTTTGCTCGGCCAGGTCGCGAAAGAGTCTAATATCCGGTCGGGGTGGGTTAGGGGTGAGGTTAGGGGTGGGGATGGGGTTGGGGTTTGGGTCTGGGGTTTGGGTTAGGGTTAGGGTTAGGGTAAAGGGTTAGGGTTAGGGTTAGGGTTAATATCCGCTCGGGGTGGATCTTCGTTATTTCCCTTATATTGACCCATTTGCATTCTAGAACACCCCTGGGAGCGAAGAGGGTTCGTTTTGGGGGTTTTCGGGCTCAAAATGGTAAATTCTTATTTTACTCAATTTTGGCCAATTCGGCCAAAAGCCTAATATCCGCTCGGGGTGCATCTTTTTTATTTCCCGCATATTGACCCATTTGGATGCTAGAACACCCTTCGGAGCGAAGAGGGCTGGTTTGGGGGGTTTTATTGCTCAATTTGGTAAATTCCTATTTTGCTAAATTTTGGCCAATTAGGCCAGGTCGCGAAGAGCCTAATATCCGCTCGGGGAGGATCTTCTTCATTTCCCGTATATTGACCCATTTGGATGCTAGAACACCTCTTGGAGCAAAGAGGGCTGGTTTGGGGGGTTTACGGGCTCAATTTGGTAAATTCCTTTTTTGTTCGACCAGGTCGCGAAAGAGTCTAATATCCGGTCGGGGTGGGTTAGGGGTGGGGTTTGGGTTGGAGTTTGGGGTTGGGGTTGGGGTTAGGGTTTGGGTTAGGGTAAGGGTTAGGGTTAGGGTTAGGGTTAATATCCGCTCGGGGTGGATCTTCGTTATTTCCTTTATATTGACCCATTTGCATGCTAGAACACCCCTGGGAGCGAAGAGGGTTCGTTTTGGGGGTTTTCGGGCTCAATATGGTAAATTCTTATTTTACTCAATTTTGGCCAATTCGGCCAAAAGCCTAATATCCGCTCGGGGTGGATCTTCTTTTTTTCCCGTATATTGACCCATTTGGATGCTAGAACACCCTTCGGAGCAAAGAGGGCTGGTTTGGGGGGTTTTATGGCTCATTTTGGTAAATTCCTATTTTGCTCGGCCAGGTCGCGAAAGAGTCTAATATCCGGTCGGGCTAGTTTAGGGGTGAGGTTAGGGGTGTGGTTTGGGGTTGGGGTTGGGGTTAGGGTTAAGGTTAGGGTTAGGGTTAGGGTTAGGGTTAATATCCGCTCGGGGTGGATCTTCGTTATTTCCCTTATATTGAATCATTTGCATGCTAGAACACCCCTGGGAGCGAAGAGGGTTCGTTTTGGGGGTTTTCGGGCTCAAAAGGGTAAATTCTTATTTTACTCAATTTTGGCCAATTCGGCCAAAAGCCTAATAACCGCTCGGGGTGGATCTCCTTTATTTCCCGTATATTGACCCATTTGGATGCTAGAACACCCTTCGGAGCGAAGAGGGCTGGTTTGGGGGGTTTTGGGGCTCAATTTGGTAAATTCCTATTTTGCTAAATTTTGGCCAATTAGGCCAGGTCGCGTAGAGCCTAATATCTATGAGGCGCCGAATGTGCCAATATTATATAGAACAATTATTTGTTATATAATCATTATTTATTAAATAATAACTATTATTTATATATAATTTACATTTTATTTGTAAATAACTACTATTATATAAAATATCATTTCTAATTATTTATATATAATTCTAAGTAATACTTCATTATTTGTAAATAATAATAGTTCGACATTCCATTATTTATAAATAATGATTATTTGTTTTTCATTATTTATAAATAATGATTATTTGTTTTTCATTATTTACAAATAATGATTATTTGTGTTTCATTATTTATAAATAATGATTATTTGTTTTTCATTATTTATAAATAATGATTATTTGTGTTTCATTATTTATAAATAATGATTATTTGTTTTTCATTATTTACAAATAATGATTATTTGTTTTTCATTATTTATAAATAATGATTATTTGTTTTTCATTATTTATAAATAATGATTATTTGTTTTTCATTATTTACAAATAATGATTATTTGATTTTCATTATTTATAAATAATGATTATTTGTTTTTCATTATTTATAAATAATTTGTTGAGTTTTCCATTATTTATAAATAATGATTATTTGTTAAATAATGAAAACGTCTACTTCATTATTTATAAATAATTTTTACAGTTTGCCATTATATACAAATAACCATTATTTATTAAATAATGCCATTATTTATTAAATAATGCCATTATTTATTAAATAATGCCATTATTTATTAAATAATGCCATTATTTATTAAATAATGGAAAACTCGCTATAACATGCAAATGTGGGACCGCCCATGATATGAATATTCATGATGCGATTTCCTTTTTCGTGATTTTTCTTCACAAATTTTTGTCCATTTCCTCTTCATAATGACATTTCTTGAAGCAATTTTCTAGGGATATGGTCTGATTGTAATATTCTTCATTTTCTATATAACTTCGTCTTCGTAGAAATATCAAAAAGTGTAATTTTATACGATTTTTCCTACAGTTCACAATCCCCATAGGCGCGCGTGTATCGTAGGGACAACCGGTGAATCGACGGAGTGCTCTTCATCGAAATACTACGTTGGTTGGTCCCCGGAAGTGGCGGGCGGAATTTAGCCCGAATCCTCGATGGAAGTCGATCAAGTGCATATGAGCTGAGAGAGTGAAATATCAGTGTACTTGTACAGGCCCTTCTACTTTTTATAAATATTTCTTGTTGCTTTTTTTGTTAAGTAAATTTTTCCTGGTGTAGAGATAAGTTTCAGTTCTAATAATGCACTTCAAATACATTTTGGAGTGTCTGTTTGAGGCGTTTGGGGCGATTTCACCCTGGCCCCAAAATGCTCGCAACGACAATACGGGGGCATGATGACCCCTAAATTTTTAAAAACTTATTTTTCTATTGAAAATTATCACAAAATTCACAAAAAGTGTACACGAAAGCCTTCGTATTTCACTTTTAAAACTCCAAAAAGTGCCCAAATGACAAGCTTGGTCGCTTCGCTGTGTCGCTTTCAACTTGAGAACGTTTACGCGTCTGCTTCCCCCCCCCCCCTCCTCCGAAAGAAATTCTGTATACGGCCATGCTCTAAAGAGCCTGGCACATTGATTTATGTGTACTTTCATTTTCATTATTTTTATCTCATTATCAACATGCTGGCCTTACGCAGAATTTTTTCCAGGGGGGCCGGGGCCGGAGCATATTACGCGCGTAAACTTTCTCAAAAAAATCTTGAAAGCGAGACAGCCACGGGACCAAGCCCAAATGACAAGCTTGGTCGCTTCGCTGTCTCGCTTTCAACTTGAGAACGTTTACGCGCGTCTGCCCCCACCCCCCGAAAGAAATTCTGTGAACGGCCATGCTCAAAAGAGCATATGGCACATTGATTTATATGTACTTTTCATTTTCATTATTTTTATCACATTATCATCATGGCCTTACACAGAATTTTTACCGGGGGGGGGGGGGGAAGCAGCTAGGACACGCGTAAAGTTTCTCAAAAAAATCTTGAAAGCGAGACAGCGACGCGACCAAGCTCAAATGACAAGCTTGGTCGCTTCGCCTTTTCAAGATTTTTATGAGAAAGTTTACGCGCGTCCTGCTCCCCCCACCCCCCCCCCCCCGGAAAAAATTATGCGTAAGGCCATGATGATAACGAGATTAAAATAATGAAAATGAAGTATACATAAATCAATGTGCCAGGCTCTTTAGAGCATGGCCGTATACAGAATTTCTTTCGGAGGAGGGGGGGGGGGGAGCAGACGCGTAAACGTTCTCAAGTTGAAAGCGACACAGCGAAGCGACCAAGCTTGTCATTTGGGCACTTTTTGGAGTTTTAAAAGTAAAATACGAAGGCTTTCGTGCACAATTTTGGCGAATTTTGTGATAATTTTCAATAGAAAAATAAGTTTTTAAAAATTTAGGGGTCATCATGCCCCCGTATTGTCGTTGCGAGCATTTTGGGGCCAGGGTGAAATCGCCCCAAACGCCTCAAACAGACACTCCAAAATGTATTTGAAGTGCATTATTAGAACTGAAACTTATCTCTACACCAGGAAAAATTTACTTAACAAAAAAAGCAACAAGAAATATTTATAAAAAGTAGAAGGGCCTGTACAAGTACACTGATATTTCACTCTCTCAGCTCATATGCACTTGATCGACTTCCATCGAGGATTCGGGCTAAATTCCGCCCGCCACTTCCGGGGACCAACCAACGTAGTATTTCGATGAAGAGCACTCCGTCGATTCACCGGTTGTCCCTACGATACACGCGCGCCTATGGGGATTGTGAACTGTAGGAAAAATCGTATAAAATTACACTTTTTGATATTTCTACGAAGACGAAGTTATGTAGAAAATGAAGAATATTACAATCAGACCATATCCCTAGAAAATTGCTTCAAGAAATGTCATTATGAAGAGGAAATGGACAAAAATTTGTGAAGAAAAATCACGAAAAAGGAAATCTCATCATGAATATTCATATCATGGGCGGTCCCACATTTGCATGTTATAGCGAGTTTTCCATTATTTAATAAATAATGGCATTATTTAATAAATAATGGCATTATTTAATAAATAATGGCATTATTTAATAAATAATGGTTATTTGTATATAATGGCAAACTGTAAAAATTATTTATAAATAATGAAGTAGACGTTTTCATTATTTAACAAATAATCATTATTTATAAATAATGGAAAACTCAACAAATTATTTATAAATAATGAAAAACAAATAATCATTATTTATAAATAATGGAAAACTCAACAAATTATTTATAAATAATGAAAAACAAATAATCATTATTTATAAATAATGAAAATCAAATAATCATTATTTGTAAATAATGAAAAACAAATAATCATTATTTATAAATAATGAAAAACAAATAATCATTATTTATAAATAATGAAAAACAAATAATCATTATTTGTAAATAATGAAAAACAAATAATCATTATTTATAAATAATGAAACACAAATAATCATTATTTATAAATAATGAAAAACAAATAATCATTATTTATAAATAATGAAACACAAATAATCATTATTTGTAAATAATGAAAAACAAATAATCATTATTTATAAATAATGAAAAACAAATAATCATTATTTATAAATAATGGAATGTCGAACTATTATTATTTACAAATAATGAAGTATTACTTAGAATTATATATAAATAATTAGAAATGATATTTTATATAATAGTAGTTATTTACAAATAAAATGTAAATTATATATAAATAATAGTTATTATTTAATAAATAATGATTATATAACAAATAATTGTTCTATATAATATTGGCACATTCGGCGCCTCATAAATATCCGCCCGGGGAGGATCTTCTTTATTTCCCGTATATTGACCCATTTGGATGCTAGAACACCCCTTGGAGCGAAGAGGGCTGGTTTTGTGGGTTTTTGGGCTCAATTTGGTAAATTCCTTTTTTGCTCAATTTCGGCCAATTCGGACATGTCGCTAAGAGCCTAATATCCGCTCGGGGAGGATCTTCATTATTCTCCGTGTATTGACCCATTTGCATGCCAGAACACCCCTCGGAACGAAGAGGGATGGTTTGGGGGGTTTTCGGGCTCAATTTGGTAAATTCCTTTTTTGCTCGGCCAGGTCGCGAAAGAGCCTAATATCCAGTCGGTGGGGGTTAGGAGTAGGGTTAAGGGTGGGGTTCGGGGTGGGGTTGGGGTTGGGGTTCGGGGTTGGGGTTTGGGGTTGGGGTTGGGGTAAGGTTAGGGTAAGGGTTAGGGTAAGGGTTAGGATTAATATCCGCTCGGGGTGGATCTTCGTTATTTCCCGTATATTCACCCATTTGCATGCTAGAACACCCTTCGGAACGAAGAGGAATGGCTTAAGGGGGTTTTCGGGCTCATTTTATTAAATTCCTATATTGCTCAATTTTGGCCAATCCGGCCAGGTCGCGAAGAGCCTAATATCCGCTCGGGGAGGATCTTCTTTATTTCCCGTATATTGACCCATTTGGATGCTAGAACACCACTCGGAGCGAAGAGGGCTGGTTTGGGGGGTTTTTGGGCTCAATTTGGTAAGTTCCTTTTTTGCTCAATTTTGGGCAATTCGGCCAGGTCGCGAAGAGCCTAATATCTGCTCGGGGAGGATCTTCTTTATTTCCCGTGTATTGACCCATTTGCATGCCAGAACACCCCTCGGAACGAAGAGGGCTGGTTTGGGGGGTTTACGGGCTCAATTTGGTAAATTCCTTTTTTGTTCGGCCAGGTCGCGAAAGAGTCTAATATCCGGTTGGGGTGGGTTAGGGGTGGGGTTGGGGTTAGGGTTATGGTTAATATCCGCTCGGGGTGAATCTTCGTTATTTCCCTTATATTGACCCATTTGCATGCTAGAACACCCCTGGGAGCGAAGAGGGTTCGTTTTGGGGGTTTTCGGGCTCAATATGGTAAATTCTTATTTTACTCAATTTTGGCCAATTCGGCCAAAAGCCTAATATCCGCTCGGGGTGGATCTTCTTTTTTTCCCGTATATTGACCCATTTGGATGCTAGAACACCCTTCGGAGCGAAGAGGGCTGGTTTGATGGGTTTTATGGCTCATTTTGGTAAATTCCTATTTTGCTAAATTTTGGCCAATTCAGCCAGGTCGCTAAGACCCTAATATCCGATCGGGGAGGATCTTCATTTTTTCCCGTGTATTGACCCATTTGCATGCCAGAACACCCCTCGGAACGAAGAGGGCTGGTTTGGGGGGTTTACGGGCTCAATTTGGTAAATTCCTTTTTTGTTCGGCCAGGTCGCGAAAGAGTCTAATATCCGGTCGGGGTGGGTTAGGGGTGGGGTTAGGGGTCGGGTTTGGGGTTGGAGTTTGGGGTTGGGGTTGGGGTTAGGGTTAGGGTTAGGGTTAATATCCGCTCGGGGTGAATCTTCGTTATTTCCCTTATATTGACCCATTTGCATGCTAGAACACCCCTGGGAGCGAAGAGGGTTCGTTTTGGGGGTTTTCGGGCTCAATATGGTAAATTCTTATTTTACTCAATTTTGGCCAATTCGGCCAAAAGCCTAATATCCGCTCGGGGTGGATCTTCTTTTTTTCCCGTATATTGACCCATTTGGATGCTAGAACACCCTTCGGAGCGAAGAGGGCTGGTTTGATGGGTTTTATGGCTCATTTTGGTAAATTCCTATTTTGCTAAATTTTGGCCAATTCAGCCAGGTCGCTAAGACCCTAATATCCGATCGGGGAGGATCTTCATTTTTTCCCGTGTATTGACCCATTTGCATGCCAGAACACCCCTCGGAACGAAGAGGGCTGGTTTGGGGGGTTTACGGGCTCAATTTGGTAAATTCCTTTTTTGTTCGGCCAGGTCGCGAAAGAGTCTAATATCCGGTCGGGGTGGGTTAGGGGTGAGGTTAGGGGTGGGGATGGGGTTGGGGTTTGGGGTTGGGGTTGGGGTTAGGGTTAGGGTTAGGGTAAAGGGTTAGGGTTAGGGTTAGGGTTAATATCCGCTCGGGGTGGATCTTCGTTATTTCCCTTATATTGACCCATTTGCATGCTAGAACACCCCTGGGAGCGAAGAGGGTTCGTTTTGGGGGTTTTCGGGCTCAATATGGTAAATTCTTATTTTACTCAATTTTGGCCAATTCGGCCAAAAGCCTAATATCTGCTCGGGGTGGATCTTCTTTTTTTCCCGTATATTGACCCATTTGGATGCTAGAACACCCTTCGGAGCAAAGAGGGCTGGTTTGGGGGGTTTTATGGCTCATTTTGGTAAATTCCTATTTTGCTCGGCCAGGTCGCGAAAGAGTCTAATATCCGGTCGGGCTAGTTTAGGGGTGAGGTTAGGGTTAGGGTTAGGGTTAGGGTTAGGGTTAGGGTTAGGGTTAGGGTTAATATCCGCTCGGGGTGGATCTTCGTTATTTCCCTTATATTGAATCATTTGCATGCTAGAACACCCCTGGAAGCGAAGAGGGCTGGTTTGGGGGGTTTTGGGGCTCAATTTGGTAAATTCCTATTTTGCTAAATTTTGGCCAATTAGGCCAGGTCGCTAAGAGCCTAATATCCGCTCGGGGAGGATCTTCATTATTTCCCGTGTATTGACCCATTTGCATGCCAGAACACCCCTCGGAACGAAGAGGGATGGTTTGGGGGGTTTTCGGGCTCAATTTGGTAAATTCCTTTTTTGCTCGGCCAGGTCGCGAAAGAGCCTAATATCCAGTCGGTGGGGGTTAGGAGTAGGGTTAAGGGTGGGTTTCGGGGTGGGGTTGGGGTTGGGGTTCGGGGTTGGGGTTTGGGGTTGGGGTTGGGGTAAGGTTAGGGTAAGGGTTAGGGTAAGGGTTAGGATTAATATCCGCTCGGGGTGGATCTTCGTTATTTCCCGTATATTCACCCATTTGCATGCTAGAACACCCTTCGAAACGAAGAGGAATGGCTTAAGGGGGTTTTCGGGCTCATTTTATTAAATTCCTATATTGCTCAATTTTGGCCAATCCGGCCAGGTCGCGAAGAGCCTAATATCCGCTCGGGGAGGATCTTCTTTATTTCCCGTATATTGACCCATTTGGATGCTAGAACACCACTCGGAGCGAAGAGGGCTGGTTTGGGGGGTTTTTGGGCTCAATTTGGTAAGTTCCTTTTTTGCTCAATTTTGGCCAATCCGGCCAGGTCGCGAAGGGCCTAATATCCGCTCGGGGAGGATCTTCATTATTTCCCGTGTTTTGACCCATTTGCATGCCAGAACACCCCTCGGAACGAAGAGGGCTGGTTTGGGGGGTTTACGGGCTCAATTTGGTAAATTCCTTTTTTGCTCGGCCAGGTCGCGAAAGAGTCTAATATCCGGTTGGGGTGGGTTAGGGGTGGGGTTGGGGTTAGGGTTAGGGTTAATATCCGCTCGGGGTGAATCTTCGTTATTTCCCTTATATTGACCCATTTGCATGCTAGAACACCCCTGGGAGCGAAGAGGGTTCGTTTTGGGGGTTTTCGGGCTCAATATGGTAAATTCTTATTTTACTCAATTTTGGCCAATTCGGCCAAAAGCCTAATATCCGCTCGGGGTGGATCTTCTTTTTTTCCCGTATATTGACCCATTTGGATGCTAGAACACCCTTCGGAGCGAAGAGGGCTGGTTTGGGGGGTTTTATGGCTCATTTTGGTAAATTCCTATTTTGCTAAATTTTGGCCAATTCAGCCAGGTCGCTAAGACCCTAATATCCGATCGGGGAGGATCTTCATTATTTCCCGTGTATTGACCCATTTGCATGCCAGAACACCCCTCGGAACGAAGAGGGCTGGTTTGGGGGGTTTACGGGCTCAATTTGGTAAATTCCTTTTTTGTTCGGCCAGGTCGCGAAAGAGTCTAATATCCGGTCGGGGTGGGTTAGGGGTGGGGTTAGGGGTGGGGTTTGGGGTTGGAGTTTGGGGTTGGGGTTGGGGTTAGGGTTAGGGTTAGGGTTAATATCCGCTCGGGGTGGATCTTCGTTATTTCCTTTATATTGACCCATTTGCATGCTGGGAGCGAAGAGGGTTCGTTTTGGGGGTTTTCGGGCTCAATATGGTAAATTCTTATTTTACTCAATTTTGGCCAATTCGGCCAAAAGCCTAATATCCGCTCGGGGTGGATCTTCTTTATTTCCCGTATATTGACCCATTTGGATGCTAAAACTCCCTTCGGAGCGAAGAGGGCTGGTTTGGGGGGTTTTATGGCTCATTTTGGTAAATTCCTATTTTGCCTGGCCAGGTCGCGAAAGAGTCTAATATCCGGTCGGGGTGGGTTAGGGGTGAGGTTAGGGGTGGGGATGGGGTTGGGGTTTGGGGTTGGGGTTGGGGTTAGGGTTAGGGTTAGGGTAAAGGGTTAGGGTTAGGGTTAGGGTTAATATCCGCTCGGAGTGGATCTTCGTTATTTCCCTTATATTGACCCATTTGCATGCTAGAACACCCCTGGGAGCGAAGAGGGTTCGTTTTGGGGGTTTTCGGGCTCAAAATGGGTAATTCTTATTTTACTCAATTTTGGCCAATTCGGCCAAAAGCCTAATATCCGCTCGGGGTGCATCTTCTTTATTTCCCGCATATTGACCCATTTGGATGCTAGAACACCCTTCGGAGCGAAGAGGGCTGGTTTGGGGGGTTTTATTGCTCAATTTGGTAAATTCCTATTTTGCTAAATTTTGGCCAATTAGGCCAGGTCGCGAAGAGCCTAATATCCGCTCGGGGAGGATCTTCTTCATTTCCCGTATATTGACCCATTTGGATGCTAGAACACCTCTTGGAGCAAAGAGGGCTGGTTTGGGGGGTTTACGGGCTCAATTTGGTAAATTCCTTTTTTGTTCGACCAGGTCGCGAAAGAGTCTAATATCCGGTCGGGGTGGGGTTAGGGGTGGGGTTTGGGGTTGGAGTTTGGGGTTGGGGTTGGGGTTAGGGTTAGGGTTAGGGTAAGGGTTAGGGTTAGGGTTAGGGTTAATATCCGCTCGGGGTGGATCTTCGTTATTTCCTTTATATTGACCCATTTGCATGCTGGGAGCGAAGAGGGTTCGTTTTGGGGGTTTTCGGGCTCAATATGGTAAATTCTTATTTTACTCAATTTTGGCCAATTCGGCCAAAAGCCTAATATCCGCTCGGGGTGGATCTTCTTTATTTCCCGTATATTGACCCATTTGGATGCTAGAACTCCCTTCGGAGCGAAGAGGGCTGGTTTGGGGGGTTTTATGGTTCATTTTGGTAAATTCCTATTTTGCTCGGCCAGGTCGCGAAAGAGTCTAATATCCGGTCGGGGTGGGTTAGGGGTGAGGTTAGGGGTGGGGATGGGGTTGGGGTTTGGGTCTGGGGTTTGGGTTAGGGTTAGGGTTAGGGTAAAGGGTTAGGGTTAGGGTTAGGGTTAATATCCGCTCGGGGTGGATCTTCGTTATTTCCCTTATATTGACCCATTTGCATTCTAGAACACCCCTGGGAGCGAAGAGGGTTCGTTTTGGGGGTTTTCGGGCTCAAAATGGTAAATTCTTATTTTACTCAATTTTGGCCAATTCGGCCAAAAGCCTAATATCCGCTCGGGGTGCATCTTTTTTATTTCCCGCATATTGACCCATTTGGATGCTAGAACACCCTTCGGAGCGAAGAGGGCTGGTTTGGGGGGTTTTATTGCTCAATTTGGTAAATTCCTATTTTGCTAAATTTTGGCCAATTAGGCCAGGTCGCGAAGAGCCTAATATCCGCTCGGGGAGGATCTTCTTCATTTCCCGTATATTGACCCATTTGGATGCTAGAACACCTCTTGGAGCAAAGAGGGCTGGTTTGGGGGGTTTACGGGCTCAATTTGGTAAATTCCTTTTTTGTTCGACCAGGTCGCGAAAGAGTCTAATATCCGGTCGGGGTGGGTTAGGGGTGGGGTTTGGGTTGGAGTTTGGGGTTGGGGTTGGGGTTAGGGTTTGGGTTAGGGTAAGGGTTAGGGTTAGGGTTAGGGTTAATATCCGCTCGGGGTGGATCTTCGTTATTTCCTTTATATTGACCCATTTGCATGCTAGAACACCCCTGGGAGCGAAGAGGGTTCGTTTTGGGGGTTTTCGGGCTCAATATGGTAAATTCTTATTTTACTCAATTTTGGCCAATTCGGCCAAAAGCCTAATATCCGCTCGGGGTGGATCTTCTTTTTTTCCCGTATATTGACCCATTTGGATGCTAGAACACCCTTCGGAGCAAAGAGGGCTGGTTTGGGGGGTTTTATGGCTCATTTTGGTAAATTCCTATTTTGCTCGGCCAGGTCGCGAAAGAGTCTAATATCCGGTCGGGCTAGTTTAGGGGTGAGGTTAGGGGTGTGGTTTGGGGTTGGGGTTGGGGTTAGGGTTAAGGTTAGGGTTAGGGTTAGGGTTAGGGTTAATATCCGCTCGGGGTGGATCTTCGTTATTTCCCTTATATTGAATCATTTGCATGCTAGAACACCCCTGGGAGCGAAGAGGGTTCGTTTTGGGGGTTTTCGGGCTCAAAAGGGTAAATTCTTATTTTACTCAATTTTGGCCAATTCGGCCAAAAGCCTAATAACCGCTCGGGGTGGATCTCCTTTATTTCCCGTATATTGACCCATTTGGATGCTAGAACACCCTTCGGAGCGAAGAGGGCTGGTTTGGGGGGTTTTGGGGCTCAATTTGGTAAATTCCTATTTTGCTAAATTTTGGCCAATTAGGCCAGGTCGCGTAGAGCCTAATATCTATGAGGCGCCGAATGTGCCAATATTATATAGAACAATTATTTGTTATATAATCATTATTTATTAAATAATAACTATTATTTATATATAATTTACATTTTATTTGTAAATAACTACTATTATATAAAATATCATTTCTAATTATTTATATATAATTCTAAGTAATACTTCATTATTTGTAAATAATAATAGTTCGACATTCCATTATTTATAAATAATGATTATTTGTTTTTCATTATTTATAAATAATGATTATTTGTTTTTCATTATTTACAAATAATGATTATTTGTGTTTCATTATTTATAAATAATGATTATTTGTTTTTCATTATTTATAAATAATGATTATTTGTGTTTCATTATTTATAAATAATGATTATTTGTTTTTCATTATTTACAAATAATGATTATTTGTTTTTCATTATTTATAAATAATGATTATTTGTTTTTCATTATTTATAAATAATGATTATTTGTTTTTCATTATTTACAAATAATGATTATTTGATTTTCATTATTTATAAATAATGATTATTTGTTTTTCATTATTTATAAATAATTTGTTGAGTTTTCCATTATTTATAAATAATGATTATTTGTTAAATAATGAAAACGTCTACTTCATTATTTATAAATAATTTTTACAGTTTGCCATTATATACAAATAACCATTATTTATTAAATAATGCCATTATTTATTAAATAATGCCATTATTTATTAAATAATGCCATTATTTATTAAATAATGCCATTATTTATTAAATAATGGAAAACTCGCTATAACATGCAAATGTGGGACCGCCCATGATATGAATATTCATGATGCGATTTCCTTTTTCGTGATTTTTCTTCACAAATTTTTGTCCATTTCCTCTTCATAATGACATTTCTTGAAGCAATTTTCTAGGGATATGGTCTGATTGTAATATTCTTCATTTTCTATATAACTTCGTCTTCGTAGAAATATCAAAAAGTGTAATTTTATACGATTTTTCCTACAGTTCACAATCCCCATAGGCGCGCGTGTATCGTAGGGACAACCGGTGAATCGACGGAGTGCTCTTCATCGAAATACTACGTTGGTTGGTCCCCGGAAGTGGCGGGCGGAATTTAGCCCGAATCCTCGATGGAAGTCGATCAAGTGCATATGAGCTGAGAGAGTGAAATATCAGTGTACTTGTACAGGCCCTTCTACTTTTTATAAATATTTCTTGTTGCTTTTTTTGTTAAGTAAATTTTTCCTGGTGTAGAGATAAGTTTCAGTTCTAATAATGCACTTCAAATACATTTTGGAGTGTCTGTTTGAGGCGTTTGGGGCGATTTCACCCTGGCCCCAAAATGCTCGCAACGACAATACGGGGGCATGATGACCCCTAAATTTTTAAAAACTTATTTTTCTATTGAAAATTATCACAAAATTCACAAAAAGTGTACACGAAAGCCTTCGTATTTCACTTTTAAAACTCCAAAAAGTGCCCAAATGACAAGCTTGGTCGCTTCGCTGTGTCGCTTTCAACTTGAGAACGTTTACGCGTCTGCTTCCCCCCCCCCCCTCCTCCGAAAGAAATTCTGTATACGGCCATGCTCTAAAGAGCCTGGCACATTGATTTATGTGTACTTTCATTTTCATTATTTTTATCTCATTATCAACATGCTGGCCTTACGCAGAATTTTTTCCAGGGGGGCCGGGGCCGGAGCATATTACGCGCGTAAACTTTCTCAAAAAAATCTTGAAAGCGAGACAGCCACGGGACCAAGCCCAAATGACAAGCTTGGTCGCTTCGCTGTCTCGCTTTCAACTTGAGAACGTTTACGCGCGTCTGCCCCCACCCCCCGAAAGAAATTCTGTGAACGGCCATGCTCAAAAGAGCATATGGCACATTGATTTATATGTACTTTTCATTTTCATTATTTTTATCACATTATCATCATGGCCTTACACAGAATTTTTACCGGGGGGGGGGGGGGAAGCAGCTAGGACACGCGTAAAGTTTCTCAAAAAAATCTTGAAAGCGAGACAGCGACGCGACCAAGCTCAAATGACAAGCTTGGTCGCTTCGCCTTTTCAAGATTTTTATGAGAAAGTTTACGCGCGTCCTGCTCCCCCCACCCCCCCCCCCCGGAAAAAATTATGCGTAAGGCCATGATGATAACGAGATTAAAATAATGAAAATGAAGTATACATAAATCAATGTGCCAGGCTCTTTAGAGCATGGCCGTATACAGAATTTCTTTCGGAGGAGGGGGGGGGGGGAGCAGACGCGTAAACGTTCTCAAGTTGAAAGCGACACAGCGAAGCGACCAAGCTTGTCATTTGGGCACTTTTTGGAGTTTTAAAAGTAAAATACGAAGGCTTTCGTGCACAATTTTGGCGAATTTTGTGATAATTTTCAATAGAAAAATAAGTTTTTAAAAATTTAGGGGTCATCATGCCCCCGTATTGTCGTTGCGAGCATTTTGGGGCCAGGGTGAAATCGCCCCAAACGCCTCAAACAGACACTCCAAAATGTATTTGAAGTGCATTATTAGAACTGAAACTTATCTCTACACCAGGAAAAATTTACTTAACAAAAAAAGCAACAAGAAATATTTATAAAAAGTAGAAGGGCCTGTACAAGTACACTGATATTTCACTCTCTCAGCTCATATGCACTTGATCGACTTCCATCGAGGATTCGGGCTAAATTCCGCCCGCCACTTCCGGGGACCAACCAACGTAGTATTTCGATGAAGAGCACTCCGTCGATTCACCGGTTGTCCCTACGATACACGCGCGCCTATGGGGATTGTGAACTGTAGGAAAAATCGTATAAAATTACACTTTTTGATATTTCTACGAAGACGAAGTTATGTAGAAAATGAAGAATATTACAATCAGACCATATCCCTAGAAAATTGCTTCAAGAAATGTCATTATGAAGAGGAAATGGACAAAAATTTGTGAAGAAAAATCACGAAAAAGGAAATCTCATCATGAATATTCATATCATGGGCGGTCCCACATTTGCATGTTATAGCGAGTTTTCCATTATTTAATAAATAATGGCATTATTTAATAAATAATGGCATTATTTAATAAATAATGGCATTATTTAATAAATAATGGTTATTTGTATATAATGGCAAACTGTAAAAATTATTTATAAATAATGAAGTAGACGTTTTCATTATTTAACAAATAATCATTATTTATAAATAATGGAAAACTCAACAAATTATTTATAAATAATGAAAAACAAATAATCATTATTTATAAATAATGGAAAACTCAACAAATTATTTATAAATAATGAAAAACAAATAATCATTATTTATAAATAATGAAAATCAAATAATCATTATTTGTAAATAATGAAAAACAAATAATCATTATTTATAAATAATGAAAAACAAATAATCATTATTTATAAATAATGAAAAACAAATAATCATTATTTGTAAATAATGAAAAACAAATAATCATTATTTATAAATAATGAAACACAAATAATCATTATTTATAAATAATGAAAAACAAATAATCATTATTTATAAATAATGAAACACAAATAATCATTATTTGTAAATAATGAAAAACAAATAATCATTATTTATAAATAATGAAAAACAAATAATCATTATTTATAAATAATGGAATGTCGAACTATTATTATTTACAAATAATGAAGTATTACTTAGAATTATATATAAATAATTAGAAATGATATTTTATATAATAGTAGTTATTTACAAATAAAATGTAAATTATATATAAATAATAGTTATTATTTAATAAATAATGATTATATAACAAATAATTGTTCTATATAATATTGGCACATTCGGCGCCTCATAAATATCCGCCCGGGGAGGATCTTCTTTATTTCCCGTATATTGACCCATTTGGATGCTAGAACACCCCTTGGAGCGAAGAGGGCTGGTTTTGTGGGTTTTTGGGCTCAATTTGGTAAATTCCTTTTTTGCTCAATTTCGGCCAATTCGGACATGTCGCTAAGAGCCTAATATCCGCTCGGGGAGGATCTTCATTATTCTCCGTGTATTGACCCATTTGCATGCCAGAACACCCCTCGGAACGAAGAGGGATGGTTTGGGGGGTTTTCGGGCTCAATTTGGTAAATTCCTTTTTTGCTCGGCCAGGTCGCGAAAGAGCCTAATATCCAGTCGGTGGGGGTTAGGAGTAGGGTTAAGGGTGGGGTTCGGGGTGGGGTTGGGGTTGGGGTTCGGGGTTGGGGTTTGGGGTTGGGGTTGGGGTAAGGTTAGGGTAAGGGTTAGGGTAAGGGTTAGGATTAATATCCGCTCGGGGTGGATCTTCGTTATTTCCCGTATATTCACCCATTTGCATGCTAGAACACCCTTCGGAACGAAGAGGAATGGCTTAAGGGGGTTTTCGGGCTCATTTTATTAAATTCCTATATTGCTCAATTTTGGCCAATCCGGCCAGGTCGCGAAGAGCCTAATATCCGCTCGGGGAGGATCTTCTTTATTTCCCGTATATTGACCCATTTGGATGCTAGAACACCACTCGGAGCGAAGAGGGCTGGTTTGGGGGGTTTTGGGGCTCAATTTGGTAAGTTCCTTTTTTGCTCAATTTTGGGCAATTCGGCCAGGTCGCGAAGAGCCTAATATCTGCTCGGGGAGGATCTTCTTTATTTCCCGTGTATTGACCCATTTGCATGCCAGAACACCCCTCGGAACGAAGAGGGCTGGTTTGGGGGGTTTACGGGCTCAATTTGGTAAATTCCTTTTTTGCTCGGCCAGGTCGCGAAAGAGTCTAATATCCGGTTGGGGTGGGTTAGGGGTGGGGTTGGGGTTAGGGTTATGGTTAATATCCGCTCGGGGTGAATCTTCGTTATTTCCCTTATATTGACCCATTTGCATGCTAGAACACCCCTGGGAGCGAAGAGGGTTCGTTTTGGGGGTTTTCGGGCTCAATATGGTAAATTCTTATTTTACTCAATTTTGGCCAATTCGGCCAAAAGCCTAATATCCGCTCGGGGTGGATCTTCTTTTTTTCCCGTATATTGACCCATTTGGATGCTAGAACACCCTTCGGAGCGAAGAGGGCTGGTTTGGGGGGTTTTATGGCTCATTTTGGTAAATTCCTATTTTGCTAAATTTTGGCCAATTCAGCCAGGTCGCTAAGACCCTAATATCCGATCGGGGAGGATCTTCATTTTTTCCCGTGTATTGACCCATTTGCATGCCAGAACACCCCTCGGAACGAAGAGGGCTGGTTTGGGGGGTTTACGGGCTCAATTTGGTAAATTCCTTTTTTGTTCGGCCAGGTCGCGAAAGAGTCTAATATCCGGTCGGGGTGGGTTAGGGGTGGGGTTAGGGGTGGGGTTTGGGGTTGGAGTTTGGGGTTGGGGTTGGGGTTAGGGTTAGGGTTAGGGTTAATATCCGCTCGGGGTGGATCTTCGTTATTTCCTTTATATTGACCCATTTGCATGCTGGGAGCGAAGAGGGTTCGTTTTGGGGGTTTTCGGGCTCAATATGGTAAATTCTTATTTTACTCAATTTTGGCCAATTCGGCCAAAAGCCTAATATCCGCTCGGGGTGGATCTTCTTTATTTCCCGTATATTGACCCATTTGGATGCTAGAACTCCCTTCGGAGCGAAGAGGGCTGGTTTGGGGGGTTTTATGGCTCATTTTGGTAAATTCCTATTTTGCCTGGCCAGGTCGCGAAAGAGTCTAATATCCGGTCGGGGTGGGTTAGGGGTGAGGTTAGGGGTGGGGATGGGGTTGGGGTTTGGGGTTGGGGTTGGGGTTAGGGTTAGGGTTAGGGTAAAGGGTTAGGGTTAGGGTTAGGGTTAATATCCGCTCGGGGTGGATCTTCGTTATTTCCCTTATATTGACCCATTTGCATGCTAGAGCACCCCTGGGAGCGAAGAGGGTTCGTTTTGGGGGTTTTCGGGCTCAAAATGGGTAATTCTTATTTTACTCAATTTTGGCCAATTCGGCCAAAAGCCTAATAACCGCTCGGGGTGCATCTTCTTTATTTCCCGTATTGACCCATTTGGATGCTAGAACACCCTTCGGAGCGAAGAGGGCTGGTTTGGGGGGTTTTATGGCTCAATTTGGTAAATTCCTATTTTGCTAAATTTTGGCCAATTAGGCCAGGTCGCGTAGAGCCTAATATCCGCTCGGGGAGGATCTTCTTTATTTCCCGTATATTGACCCATTTGGATGCTAGAACACCCCTGGGAGCGAAGAGGGCTGGTTTTGTGGGTTTTTGGGCTCAATTTGGTAAATTCCTTTTTTGCTCAATTTCGGCCAATTCGGACATGTCGCTAAGAGCCTAATATCCGCTCGGGGAGGATCTTCATTATTTCCCGTGTATTGACCCATTTGCATGCCAGAACACCCCTCGGAACGAAGAGGGATGGTTTGGGGGGTTTACGGGCTCAATTTGGTAAATTCCTTTTTTGCTCGGCCAGGTCGCGAAAGAGTCTAATATCCGGTCGGGGTTGGTTAGGGTTGGGGTTAGGGGTGGGGTTCGGGGTGGGATTGGGGTTCGGGGTTGGGGTTTGGGGTTGGGGTTGGGGTTGGGGTAAGGTTAGGGTAAGGGTTAGGGTAAGGGTTAGGATTAATATCCGCTCGGGGTGGATCTTCGTTATTTCCCGTATATTCACCCATTTGCATGCTAGAAATCCCTTCGGAACGAAGAGGAATGGCTTAAGGGGGTTTTCGGGCTCATTTTATTAAATTCCTATATTGCTCAATTTTGGCCAATCCGGCCAGGTCGCTAAGAGCCTTATATCCGCTTGGGGAGGATCTTCATTATTTCCCGTGTATTGACCCATTTGCATGCCAGAACACCCCTCGGAACGAAGAGGGCTGGTTTGGGGGGTTTACGGGCTCAATTTGGTAAATTCCTTTTTTGCTCAGCCAGGTCGCGAAAGAGTCTAATATCCGGTTGGGGTGGGTTAGGGGTGGGGTTGGGGTTAGGGTTAGGGTTAATATCCGCTCGGGGTGAATCTTCGTTATTTCCCTTATATTGACCCATTTGCATGCTAGAACACCCCTGGGAGCGAAGAGGGTTCGTTTTGGGGGTTTTCGGGCTCAATATGGTAAATTCTTATTTTACTCAATTTTGGCCAATTCGGCCAAAAGCCTAATATCCGCTCGGGGTGGATCTTCTTTTTTTCCCGTATATTGACCCATTTGGATGCTAGAACACCCTTCGGAGCAAAGAGGGCGGGTTTGGAGGGTTTTATGGCTCATTTTGGTAAATTCCTATTTTCCTCGGCCAGGTCGCGAAAGAGTCTAATATCCGGTCGGGCTAGTTTAGGGGTGAGGTTAGGGGTGTGGTTTGGGGTTGGGGTTGGGGTTAGGGTTAGGGTTAGGGTTAGGGTTAGGGTTAGGGTTAGGGTTAGGGTTAATATCCGCTCGGGGTGGATCTTCGTTATTTCCCTTATATTGAATCATTTGCATGCTAGAACACCCCTGGGAGCGAAGAGGGTTCGTTTTGGGGGTTTTCGGGCTCAAAAGGGTAAATTCTTATTTTACTCAATTTTGGCCAATTCGGCCAAAAGCCTAATAACCGCTCGGGGTGGATCTCCTTTATTTCCCGTATATTGACCCATTTGGATGATAGAACACCCTTCGGAGCGAAGAGGGCTGGTTTGGGGGGTTTTGGGGCTCAATTTGGTAAATTCCTATTTTGCTAAATTTTGGCCAATTAGGCCAGGTCGCGTAGAGCCTAATATCCGCCCGGGGAGGATCTTCTTTATTTCCCGTATATTGACCCTTTTGGATGCTAGAACACCCCTTGGAGCGAAGAGGGCTGGTTTTGTGGGTTTTTGGGCTCAATTTGGTAAATTCCTTTTTTGCTCAATTTCGGCCAATTCGGACATGTCGCTAAGAGCCTAATATCCGCTCGGGGAGGATCTTCATTATTTCCCGTGTATTGACCCATTTGCATGCCAGAACACCCCTCGGAACGAAGAGGGATGGTTTGGGGGGTTTTCGGGCTCAATTTGGTAAATTCCTTTTTTGCTCGGCCAGGTCGCGAAAGAGCCTAATATCCAGTCGGTGGGGGTTAGGAGTAGGGTTAAGGGTGGGGTTCGGGGTGGGGTTGGGGTTGGGGTTCGGGGTTGGGGTTTGGGGTTGGGGTTGGGGTAAGGTTAGGGTAAGGGTTAGGGTAAGGGTTAGGATTAATATCCGCTCGGGGTGGATCTTCGTTATTTCCCGTATATTCACCCATTTGCATGCTAGAACACCCTTCGGAACGAAGAGGAATGGCTTAAGGGGGTTTTCGGGCTCATTTTATTAAATTCCTATATTGCTCAATTTTGGCCAATCCGGCCAGGTCGCGAAGAGCCTAATATCCGCTCGGGGAGGATCTTCTTTATTTCCCGTATATTGACCCATTTGGATGCTAGAACACCACTCGGAGCGAAGAGGGCTGGTTTGGGGGGTTTTTGGGCTCAATTTGGTAAGTTCCTTTTTTGCTAAATTTTGGGCAATTCGGCCAGGTCGCGAAGAGCCTAATATCTGCTCGGGGAGGATCTTCTTTATTTCCCTTATATTGACCCATTTGCATGCTAGAACACCCCTCGGAACGAAGAGGGATGGCTTGAGGGGTTTTCGGGCTCAATTTATTAAATTCCTATTTTGCTCAATTTTGGCCAATCCGGCCAGGTCGCTAAGAGCCTAATATCCGCTCGGGGAGGATCTTCATTATTTCCCGTGTATTGACCCATTTGCATGCCAGAACACCCCTCGGAACGAAGAGGGCTGGTTTGGGGGGTTTACGGGCTCAATTTGGTAAATTCCTTTTTTGCTCGGCCAGGTCGCGAAAGAGTCTAATATCCAGTTGGGGTGGGTTAGGGGTGGGGTTGGGGTTAGGGTTAGGGTTAATATCCGCTCGGGGTGAATCTTCGTTATTTCCCTTATATTGACCCATTTGCATGCTAGAACACCCCTGGGAGCGAAGAGGGTTCGTTTTGGGGGTTTTCGGGCTCAATATGGTAAATTCTTATTTTACTCAATTTTGGCCAATTCGGCCAAAAGCCTAATATCCGCTCGGGGTGGATCTTCTTTATTTCCCGTATATTGACCCATTTGGATGCTAGAACACCACTCGGAGCGAAGAGGGCTGGTTTGGGGGGTTTTTGGGCTCAATTTGGTAAGTTCCTTTTTTGCTCAATTTTGGGCAATTCGGCCAGGTCGCGAAGAGCCTAATATCTGCTCGGGGAGGATCTTCTTTATTTCCCGTGTATTGACCCATTTGCATGCCAGAACACCCCTCGGAACGAAGAGGGCTGGTTTGGGGGGTTTACGGGCTCAATTTGGTAAATTCCTTTTTTGCTCGGCCAGGTCGCGAAAGAGTCTAATATCCGGTTGGGGTGGGTTAGGGGTGGGGTTGGGGTTAGGGTTAGGGTTAATATCCGCTCGGGGTGAATCTTCGTTATTTCCCTTATATTGACCCATTTGCATGCTAGAACACCCCTGGGAGCGAAGAGGGTTCGTTTTGGGGGTTTTCGGGCTCAATATGGTAAATTCTTATTTTACTCAATTTTGGCCAATTCGGCCAAAAGCCTAATATCCGCTCGGGGTGGATCTTCTTTTTTTCCCGTATATTGACCCATTTGGATGCTAGAACACCCTTCGGAGCAAAGAGGGCTGGTTTGGGGGGTTTTATGGCTCATTTTGGTAAATTCCTATTTTGCTCGGCCAGGTCGCGAAAGAGTCTAATATCCGGTCGGGCTAGTTTAGGGGTGAGGTTAGGGTTAGGGTTAGGGTTAGGGTTAGGGTTAGGGTTAGGGTTAGGGTTAATATCCGCTCGGGGTGGATCTTCGTTATTTCCCTTATATTGAATCATTTGCATGCTAAAACACCCCTGGGAGCGAAGAGGGTTCGTTTTGGGGGTTTTCGGGCTAAAAAGGGTAAATTCTTATTTTACTCAATTTTGGCCAATTCGGCCAAAAGCCTAATAACCGCTCGGGGTGGATCTCCTTTATTTCCCGTATATTGACCCATTTGGATGCTAGAACACCCTTCGGAGCGAAGAGGGCTGGTTTGGGGGGTTTTGGGGCTCAATTTGGTAAATTCCTATTTTGCTAAATTTTGGCCAATTAGGCCAGGTCGCGTAGAGCCTAATATCCGCCCGGGGAGGATCTTCTTTATTTCCCGTATATTGACCCATTTGGATGCTAGAACACCCCTTGGAGCGAAGAGGGCAGGTTTTGTGGGTTTTTGGGCTCAATTTGGTAAATTCCTTTTTTGCTCAATTTCGGCCAATTCGGACATGTCGCTAAGAGCCTAATATCCGCTCGGGGAGGATCTTCATTATTTCCCGTGTATTGACCCATTTGCATGCCAGAACACCCCTCGGAACGAAGAGGGATGGTTTGGGGGGTTTTCGGGCTCAATTTGGTAAATTCCTTTTTTGCTCGGCCAGGTCACGAAAGAGCCTAATATCCAGTCGGTGGGGGTTAGGAGTAGGGTTAAGGGTGGGTTTCGGGGTGGGGTTGGGGTTGGGGTTCGGGGTTGGGGTTTGGGGTTGGGGTTGGGGTAAGGTTAGGGTAAGGGTTAGGGTAAGGGTTAGGATTAATATCCGCTCGGGGTGGATCTTCGTTATTTCCCGTATATTCACCCATTTGCATGCTAGAACACCCTTCGGAACGAAGAGGAATGGCTTAAGGGGGTTTTCGGGCTCATTTTATTAAATTCCTATATTGCTCAATTTTGGCCAATCCGGCCAGGTCGCGAAGAGCCTAATATCCGCTCGGGGAGGATCTTCTTTATTTCCCGTATATTGACCCATTTGGATGCTAGAACACCACTCGGAGCGAAGAGGGCTGGTTTGGGGGGTTTTCGGGCTCATTTTATTTAATTCCTATATTGCTCAATTTTGGCCAATCCGGCCAGGTCGCGAAGAGCCTTATATCCGCTCGGGGAGGATCTTCATTATTTCCCGTGTATTGACCCATTTGCATGCCAGAACACCCCTCGGAACGAAGAGGGCTGGTTTGGGGGGTTTACGGGCTCAATTTGGTAAATTCCTTTTTTGCTCAGCCAGGTTGCGAAAGAGTCTAATATCCGGTTGGGGTGGGTTAGGGGTGGGGTTGGGGTTAGGGTTAGGGTTAATATCCGCTCGGGGTGAATCTTCGTTATTTCCCTTATATTGACCCATTTGCATGCTAGAACACCCCTGGGAGCGAAGAGGGTTCGTTTTGGGGGTTTTCGGGCTCAATATGGTAAATTCTTATTTTACTCAATTTTGGCCAATTCGGCCAAAAGCCTAATATCCGCTCGGGGTGGATCTTCTTTTTTCCCCGTATATTGACCCATTTGGATGCTAGAACACCCTTCGGAGCAAAGAGGGCGGGTTTGGGGGGTTTTATGGCTCATATTGGTAAATTCCTATTTTGCTCGGCCAGGTCGCGAAAGAGTCTAATATCCGGTCGGGCTAGTTTAGGGGTGAGGTAAGGGGTGTGGTTTGGGGTTGGGGTTGGGGTTAGGGTTAGGGTTAGGGTTAGGGTTAGGGTTAGGGTTAATATCCGCTCGGGGTGGATCTTCGTTATTTCCCTTATATTGAATCATTTGCATGCTAGAACACCCCTGGGAGCGAAGAGGGTTCGTTTTGGGGGTTTTCGGGCTCAAAAGGGTAAATTCTTATTTTACTCAATTTTGGCCAATTCGGCCAAAAGCCTAATAACCGCTCGGGGTGGATCTCCTTTATTTTCCGTATATTGACCCATTTGGATGATAGAACACCCTTCGGAGCGAAGAGGGCTGGTTTGGGGGGTTTTGGGGCTCAATTTGGTAAATTCCTATTTTGCTAAATTTTGGCCAATTAGGCCAGGTCGCGTAGAGCCTAATATCCGCCCGGGGAGGATCTTCCTTATTTCCCGTATATTGACCCTTTTGGATGCTAGAACACCCCTTGGAGCGAAGAGGGCTGGTTTTGTGGGTTTTTGGGCTCAATTTGGTAAATTCCTTTTTTGCTCAATTTCGGCCAATTCGGACATGTCGCTAAGAGCCTAATATCCGCTCGGGGAGGATCTTCATTATTTCCCGTGTATTGACCCATTTGCATGCCAGAACACCCCTCGGAACGAAGAGGGATGGTTTGGGGGGTTTTCGGGCTCAATTTGGTAAATTCCTTTTTTGCTCGGCCAGGTCGCGAGAAAGCCTAATATCCAGTCGGTGGGGGTTAGGAGTAGGGTTAAGGGTGGGGTTCGGGGTGGGGTTGGGGTTGGGGTTCGGGGTTGGGGTTTGGGGTTGGGGTAAGGTTAGGGTAAGGGTTAGGGTAAGGGTTAGGATTAATATCCGCTCGGGGTGGATCTTCGTTATTTCCCGTATATTCACCCATTTGCATGCTAGAACACCCTTCGGAACGAAGAGGAATGGCTTAAGGGGGTTTTCGGGCTCATTTTATTAAATTCCTATATTGCTCAATTTTGGCCAATCCGGCCAGGTCACGAAGAGCCTAATATCCGCTCGGGGAGGATCTTCTTTATTTCCCGTATATTGACCCATTTGGATGCTAGAACACCACTCGGAGCGAAGAGGGCTGGTTTGGGGGGTTTTTGGGCTCAATTTGGTAAGTTCCTTTTTTGCTAAATTTTGGGCAATTCGGCCAGGTCGCGAAGAGCCTAATATCTGCTCGGGGAGGATCTTCTTTATTTCCCTTATATTGACCCATTTGCATGCTAGAACACCCCTCGGAACGAAGAGGGATGGCTTGAGGGGTTTTCGGGCTCAATTTATTAAATTCCTATTTTGCTCAATTTTGGCCAATCCGGCCAGGTCGCTAAGAGCCTAATATCCGCTCGGGGAGGATCTTCATTATTTCCCGTGTATTGACCCATTTGCATGCCAGAACACCCCTCGGAACGAAGAGGGCTGGTTTGGGGGGTTTACGGGCTCAATTTGGTAAATTCCTTTTTTGCTCGGCCAGGTCGCGAAAGAGTCTAATATCCGGTTGGGGTGGGTTAGGGGTGGGGTTGGGGTTAGGGTTAGGGTTAATATCCGCTCGGGGTGAATCTTCGTTATTTCCCTTATATTGACCCATTTGCATGCTAGAACACCCCTGGGAGCGAAGAGGGTTCGTTTTGGGGGTTTTCGGGCTCAATATGGTAAATTCTTATTTTACTCAATTTTGGCCAATTCGGCCAAAAGCCTAATATCCGCTCGGGGTGGATCTTCTTTTTTTCCCGTATATTGACCCATTTGGATGCTAGAACACCCTTCGGAGCAAAGAGGGCTGGTTTGGGGGGTTTTATGGCTCATTTTGGTAAATTCCTATTTTGCTCGGCCAGGTCGCGAAAGAGTCTAATATCCGGTCGGGCTAGTTTAGGGGTGAGGTTAGGGTTAGGGTTAGGGTTAGGGTTAGGGTTAGGGTTAGGGTTAGGGTTAATATCCGCTCGGGGTGGATCTTCGTTATTTCCCTTATATTGAATCATTTGCATGCTAGAACACCCCTGGGAGCGAAGAGGGTTCGTTTTGGGGGTTTTCGGGCTCAAAATGGGTAATTCTTATTTTACTCAATTTTGGCCAATTCGGCCAAAAGCCTAATATCCGCTCGGGGTGCATCTTCTTTATTTCCCGCATATTGACCCATTTGGATGCTAGAACACCCTTCGGAGCGAAGAGGGCTGGTTTGGGGGGTTTTATTGCTCAATTTGGTAAATTCCTATTTTGCTAAATTTTGGCCAATTAGGCCAGGTCGCGAAGAGCCTAATATCCGCTCAGGGAGGATCTTCTTCATTTCCCGTATATTGACCCATTTGGATGCTAGAACACCTCTTGGAGCAAAGAGGGCTGGTTTGGGGGGTTTACGGGCTCAATTTGGTAAATTCCTTTTTTGTTCGACCAGGTCGCGAAAGAGTCTAATATCGGGTCGGGGTGGGGTTAGGGGTGGGGTTTGGGGTTGGAGTTTGGGGTTGGGGTTGGGGTTAGGGTTAGGGTTAGGGTAAGGGTTAGGGTTAGGGTTAGGGTTAATATCCGCTCGGGGTGGATCTTCGTTATTTCCTTTATATTGACCCATTTGCATGCTGGGAGCGAAGAGGGTTCGTTTTGGGGGTTTTCGGGCTCAATATGGTAAATTCTTATTTTACTCAATTTTGGCCAATTCGGCCAAAAGCCTAATATCCGCTCGGGGTGGATCTTCTTTATTTCCCGTATATTGACCCATTTGGATGCTAGAACTCCCTTCGGAGCGAAGAGGGCTGGTTTGGGGGGTTTTATGGTTCATTTTGGTAAATTCCTATTTTGCTCGGCCAGGTCGCGAAAGAGTCTAATATCCGGTCGGGGTGGGTTAGGGGTGAGGTTAGGGGTGGGGATGGGGTTGGGGTTTGGGGTTGGGGTTGGGGTTAGGGTTTGGGTTAGGGTAAGGGTTAGGGTTAGGGTTAGGGTTAATATCCGCTCGGGGTGGATCTTCGTTATTTCCTTTATATTGACCCATTTGCATGCTAGAACACCCCTGGGAGCGAAGAGGGTTCGTTTTGGGGGTTTTCGGGCTCAATATGGTAAATTCTTATTTTACTCAATTTTGGCCAATTCGGCCAAAAGCCTAATATCCGCTCGGGGTGGATCTTCTTTTTTTCCCGTATATTGACCCATTTGGATGCTAGAACACCCTTCGGAGCAAAGAGGGCTGGTTTGGGGGGTTTTATGGCTCATTTTGGTAAATTCCTATTTTGCTCGGCCAGGTCGCGAAAGAGTCTAATATCCGGTCGGGCTAGTTTAGGGGTGAGGTTAGGGGTGTGGTTTGGGGTTGGGGTTGGGGTTAGGGTTAAGGTTAGGGTTAGGGTTAGGGTTAGGGTTAATATCCGCTCGGGGTGGATCTTCGTTATTTCCCTTATATTGAATCATTTGCATGCTAGAACACCCCTGGGAGCGAAGAGGGTTCGTTTTGGGGGTTTTCGGGCTCAAAAGGGTAAATTCTTATTTTACTCAATTTTGGCCAATTCGGCCAAAAGCCTAATAACCGCTCGGGGTGGATCTCCTTTATTTCCCGTATATTGACCCATTTGGATGCTAGAACACCCTTCGGAGCGAAGAGGGCTGGTTTGGGGGGTTTTGGGGCTCAATTTGGTAAATTCCTATTTTGCTAAATTTTGGCCAATTAGGCCAGGTCGCGTAGAGCCTAATATCCGCCCGGGGAGGATCTTCTTTATTTCCCGTATATTGACCCATTTGGATGCTAGAACACCCCTTGGAGCGAAGAGGGCTGGTTTTGTGGGTTTTTGGGCTCAATTTGGTAAATTCCTTTTTTGCTCAATTTCGGCCAATTCGGACATGTCGCTAAGAGCCTAATATCCGCTCGGGGAGGATCTTCATTATTTCCCGTGTATTGACCCATTTGCATGCCAGAACACCCCTCGGAACGAAGAGGGATGGTTTGGGGGGTTTTCGGGCTCAATTTGGTAAATTCCTTTTTTGCTCGGCCAGGTCGGGAAAGAGCCTAATATCCAGTCGGTGGGGGTTAGGAGTAGGGTTAAGGGTGGGGTTCGGGGTGGGGTTGGGGTTGGGGTTCGGGGTTGGGGTTTGGGGTTGGGGTTGGGGTAAGGTTAGGGTAAGGGTTAGGGTAAGGGTTAGGATTAATATCCGCTCGGGGTGGATCTTCGTTATTTCCCGTATATTCACCCATTTGCATGCTAGAACACCCTTCGGAACGAAGAGGAATGGCTTAAGGGGGTTTTCGGGCTCATTTTATTAAATTCCTATATTGCTCAATTTTGGCCAATCCGGCCAGGTCGCGAAGAGCCTAATATCCGCTCGGGGAGGATCTTCTTTATTTCCCGTATATTGACCCATTTGGATGCTAGAACACCACTCGGAGCGAAGAGGGCTGGTTTGGGGGGTTTTTGGGCTCAATTTGGTAAGTTCCTTTTTTGCTCAATTTTGGGCAATTCGGCCAGGTCGCGAAGAGCCTAATATCTGCTCGGGGAGGATCTTCTTTATTTCCCGTGTATTGACCCATTTGCATGCCAGAACACCCCTCGGAACGAAGAGGGCTGGTTTGGGGGGTTTACGGGCTCAATTTGGTAAATTCCTTTTTTGCTCGGCCAGGTCGCGAAAGAGTCTAATATCCGGTTGGGGTGGGTTAGGGGTGGGGTTGGGGTTAGGGTTAGGGTTAATATCCGCTCGGGGTGAATCTTCGTTATTTCCCTTATATTGACCCATTTGCATGCTAGAACACCCCTGGGAGCGAAGAGGGTTCGTTTTGGGGGTTTTCGGGCTCAATATGGTAAATTCTTATTTTACTCAATTTTGGCCAATTCGGCCAAAAGCCTAATAACCGCTCGGGGTGGATCTCCTTTATTTCCCGTATATTGACCCATTTGGATGCTAGAACACCCTTCGGAGCGAAGAGGGCTGGTTTGGGGGGTTTTATGGCTCATTTTGGTAAATTCCTATTTTGCTAAATTTTGGCCAATTAGGCCAGGTCGCGTAGAGCCTAATATCCGATCGGGGAGAATCTTCATTATTTCCTGTATATTGACCCATTTGGATGCTAGAACACCCCTTGGAGCGAAGAGGGTTGGTTTTGTGGGTTTTTGGGCTCAATTTGGTAAATTCCTTTTTTGCTCAATTTCGGCCAATTCGGACATGTCGCTAAGAGCCTAATATCCGCTCGGGGAGGATCTTCATTATTTCCCGTGTATTGACCCATTTGCATGCCAGAACACCCCTCGGAACGAAGAGGGCTGGTTTGGGGGGTTTACGGGCTCAATTTGGTAAATTCCTTTTTTGTTCGGCCAGGTCGCGAAAGAGTCTAATATCCGGTCGGGGTGGGTTAGGGGTGGGGTTAGGGGTGGGGTTTGGGGTTTGAGTTTGGGGTTGGGGTTGGGGTTAGGGTTAGGGTTAGGGTTAATATCCGCTCGGGGTGGATCTTCTTTATTTCCCGTATATTGACCCTTTTGGATGCTAGAACACCCCTTGGAGCGAAGAGGGCTGGTTTTGTGGGTTTTTGGGCTCAATTTGGTAAATTCCTTTTTTGCTCAATTTCGGCCAATTCGGACATGTCGCTAAGAGCCTAATATCCGCTCGGGGAGGATCTTCATTATTTCCCGTGTATTGACCCATTTGCATGCCAGAACACCCCTCGGAACGAAGAGGGATGGTTTGGGGGGTTTTCGGGCTCAATTTGGTAAATTCCTTTTTTGCTCGGCCAGGTCGCGAAAGAGCCTAATATCCAGTCGGTGGGGGTTAGGAGTAGGGTTAAGGGTGGGGTTCGGGGTGGGGTTGGGGTTCGGGGTTGGGGTTTGGGGTTGGGGTTGGGGTTGGGGTAAGGTTAGGGTAAGGGTTAGGGTAAGGGTTAGGATTAATATCCGCTCGGGGTGGATCTTCGTTATTTCCCGTTTATTACCCATTTGCATGCTAGAACACCCTTCGGAACGAAGAGGAATGGCTTAAGGGGGTTTTCGGGCTCATTTTATTAAATTCCTATATTGCTCAATTTTGGCCAATCCGGCCAGGTCGCGAAGAGCCTAATATCCGCTCGGAGAGGATCCTCTTTATTTCCCGTATATTGACCCATTTGGATGCTAGAACACCACTCGGAGCGAAGAGGGCTGGTTTGGGGGGTTTTTGGGCTCAATTTGGTAAGTTCCTTTTTTGCTCAATTTTGGGCAATTCGGCCAGGTCGCGAAGAGCCTAATATCTGCTCGGGAGGATCTTCTTTATTTCCCTTATATTGACCCATTTGCATGCTAGAACACCCCTCGGAACGAAGAGGGATGGCTTGAGGGGTTTTCGGGCTCATTTTATTAAATTCCTATATTGCTCAATTTTGGCCAATCCGGCCAGGTCGCGAAGAGCCTAATATCCGCTCGGGGAGGATCTTCTTTATTTCCCGTATATTGACCCATTTGGATGCTAGAACACCACTCGGAGCGAAGAGGGCTGGTTTGGGGGGTTTTTGGGCTCAATTTGGTAAGTTCCTTTTTTGCTCAATTTTGGGCAATTCGGCCAGGTCGCGAAGAGCCTAATATCTGCTCGGGAGGATCTTCTTTATTTCCCTTATATTGACCCATTTGCATGCTAGAACACCCCTCGGAACGAAGAGGGATGGCTTGAGGGGTTTTCGGGCTCAATTTATTAAATTCCTATTTTGCTCAATTTTGGCCAATCCGGCCAGGTCGCTAAGAGCCTAATATCCGCTCGGGGAGGATCTTCATTATTCTCCGTGTATTGACCCATTTGCATGCCAGAACACCCCTCGGAACGAAGAGGGATGGTTTGGGGGGTTTTCGGGCTCAATTTGGTAAATTCCTTTTTTGCTCGGCCAGGTCGCGAAAGAGCCTAATATCCAGTCGGTGGGGGTTAGGAGTAGGGTTAAGGGTGGGGTTCGGGGTGGGGTTGGGGTTGGGGTTCGGGGTTGGGGTTTGGGGTTGGGGTTGGGGTAAGGTTAGGGTAAGGGTTAGGGTAAGGGTTAGGATTAATATCCGCTCGGGGTGGATCTTCGTTATTTCCCGTATATTCACCCATTTGCATGCTAGAACACCCTTCGGAACGAAGAGGAATGGCTTAAGGGGGTTTTCGGGCTCATTTTATTAAATTCCTATATTGCTCAATTTTGGCCAATCCGGCCAGGTCGCGAAGAGCCTAATATCCGCTCGGGGAGGATCTTCTTTATTTCCCGTATATTGACCCATTTGGATGCTAGAACACCACTCGGAGCGAAGAGGGCTGGTTTGGGGGGTTTTTGGGCTCAATTTGGTAAGTTCCTTTTTTGCTCAATTTTGGGCAATTCGGCCAGGTCGCGAAGAGCCTAATATCTGCTCGGGGAGGATCTTCTTTATTTCCCGTGTATTGACCCATTTGCATGCCAGAACACCCCTCGGAACGAAGAGGGCTGGTTTGGGGGGTTTACGGGCTCAATTTGGTAAATTCCTTTTTTGCTCGGCCAGGTCGCGAAAGAGTCTAATATCCGGTTGGGGTGGGTTAGGGGTGGGGTTGGGGTTAGGGTTATGGTTAATATCCGCTCGGGGTGAATCTTCGTTATTTCCCTTATATTGACCCATTTGCATGCTAGAACACCCCTGGGAGCGAAGAGGGTTCGTTTTGGGGGTTTTCGGGCTCAATATGGTAAATTCTTATTTTACTCAATTTTGGCCAATTCGGCCAAAAGCCTAATATCCGCTCGGGGTGGATCTTCTTTTTTTCCCGTATATTGACCCATTTGGATGCTAGAACACCCTTCGGAGCGAAGAGGGCTGGTTTGGGGGGTTTTATGGCTCATTTTGGTAAATTCCTATTTTGCTAAATTTTGGCCAATTCAGCCAGGTCGCTAAGACCCTAATATCCGATCGGGGAGGATCTTCATTTTTTCCCGTGTATTGACCCATTTGCATGCCAGAACACCCCTCGGAACGAAGAGGGCTGGTTTGGGGGGTTTACGGGCTCAATTTGGTAAATTCCTTTTTTGTTCGGCCAGGTCGCGAAAGAGTCTAATATCCGGTCGGGGTGGGTTAGGGGTGGGGTTAGGGGTGGGGTTTGGGGTTGGAGTTTGGGGTTGGGGTTGGGGTTAGGGTTAGGGTTAGGGTTAATATCCGCTCGGGGTGGATCTTCGTTATTTCCTTTATATTGACCCATTTGCATGCTGGGAGCGAAGAGGGTTCGTTTTGGGGGTTTTCGGGCTCAATATGGTAAATTCTTATTTTACTCAATTTTGGCCAATTCGGCCAAAAGCCTAATATCCGCTCGGGGTGGATCTTCTTTATTTCCCGTATATTGACCCATTTGGATGCTAGAACTCCCTTCGGAGCGAAGAGGGCTGGTTTGGGGGGTTTTATGGCTCATTTTGGTAAATTCCTATTTTGCCTGGCCAGGTCGCGAAAGAGTCTAATATCCGGTCGGGGTGGGTTAGGGGTGAGGTTAGGGGTGGGGATGGGGTTGGGGTTTGGGGTTGGGGTTGGGGTTAGGGTTAGGGTTAGGGTAAAGGGTTAGGGTTAGGGTTAGGGTTAATATCCGCTCGGGGTGGATCTTCGTTATTTCCCTTATATTGACCCATTTGCATGCTAGAGCACCCCTGGGAGCGAAGAGGGTTCGTTTTGGGGGTTTTCGGGCTCAAAATGGGTAATTCTTATTTTACTCAATTTTGGCCAATTCGGCCAAAAGCCTAATAACCGCTCGGGGTGCATCTTCTTTATTTCCCGTATTGACCCATTTGGATGCTAGAACACCCTTCGGAGCGAAGAGGGCTGGTTTGGGGGGTTTTATGGCTCAATTTGGTAAATTCCTATTTTGCTAAATTTTGGCCAATTAGGCCAGGTCGCGTAGAGCCTAATATCCGCTCGGGGAGGATCTTCTTTATTTCCCGTATATTGACCCATTTGGATGCTAGAACACCCCTGGGAGCGAAGAGGGCTGGTTTTGTGGGTTTTTGGGCTCAATTTGGTAAATTCCTTTTTTGCTCAATTTCGGCCAATTCGGACATGTCGCTAAGAGCCTAATATCCGCTCGGGGAGGATCTTCATTATTTCCCGTGTATTGACCCATTTGCATGCCAGAACACCCCTCGGAACGAAGAGGGATGGTTTGGGGGGTTTACGGGCTCAATTTGGTAAATTCCTTTTTTGCTCGGCCAGGTCGCGAAAGAGTCTAATATCCGGTCGGGGTTGGTTAGGGTTGGGGTTAGGGGTGGGGTTCGGGGTGGGATTGGGGTTCGGGGTTGGGGTTTGGGGTTGGGGTTGGGGTTGGGGTAAGGTTAGGGTAAGGGTTAGGGTAAGGGTTAGGATTAATATCCGCTCGGGGTGGATCTTCGTTATTTCCCGTATATTCACCCATTTGCATGCTAGAAATCCCTTCGGAACGAAGAGGAATGGCTTAAGGGGGTTTTCGGGCTCATTTTATTAAATTCCTATATTGCTCAATTTTGGCCAATCCGGCCAGGTCGCTAAGAGCCTTATATCCGCTTGGGGAGGATCTTCATTATTTCCCGTGTATTGACCCATTTGCATGCCAGAACACCCCTCGGAACGAAGAGGGCTGGTTTGGGGGGTTTACGGGCTCAATTTGGTAAATTCCTTTTTTGCTCAGCCAGGTCGCGAAAGAGTCTAATATCCGGTTGGGGTGGGTTAGGGGTGGGGTTGGGGTTAGGGTTAGGGTTAATATCCGCTCGGGGTGAATCTTCGTTATTTCCCTTATATTGACCCATTTGCATGCTAGAACACCCCTGGGAGCGAAGAGGGTTCGTTTTGGGGGTTTTCGGGCTCAATATGGTAAATTCTTATTTTACTCAATTTTGGCCAATTCGGCCAAAAGCCTAATATCCGCTCGGGGTGGATCTTCTTTTTTTCCCGTATATTGACCCATTTGGATGCTAGAACACCCTTCGGAGCAAAGAGGGCGGGTTTGGAGGGTTTTATGGCTCATTTTGGTAAATTCCTATTTTGCTCGGCCAGGTCGCGAAAGAGTCTAATATCCGGTCGGGCTAGTTTAGGGGTGAGGTTAGGGGTGTGGTTTGGGGTTGGGGTTGGGGTTAGGGTTAGGGTTAGGGTTAGGGTTAGGGTTAGGGTTAGGGTTAATATCCGCTCGGGGTGGATCTTCGTTATTTCCCTTATATTGAATCATTTGCATGCTAGAACACCCCTGGGAGCGAAGAGGGTTCGTTTTGGGGGTTTTCGGGCTCAAAAGGGTAAATTCTTATTTTACTCAATTTTGGCCAATTCGGCCAAAAGCCTAATAACCGCTCGGGGTGGATCTCCTTTATTTCCCGTATATTGACCCATTTGGATGATAGAACACCCTTCGGAGCGAAGAGGGCTGGTTTGGGGGGTTTTGGGGCTCAATTTGGTAAATTCCTATTTTGCTAAATTTTGGCCAATTAGGCCAGGTCGCGTAGAGCCTAATATCCGCCCGGGGAGGATCTTCTTTATTTCCCGTATATTGACCCTTTTGGATGCTAGAACACCCCTTGGAGCGAAGAGGGCTGGTTTTGTGGGTTTTTGGGCTCAATTTGGTAAATTCCTTTTTTGCTCAATTTCGGCCAATTCGGACATGTCGCTAAGAGCCTAATATCCGCTCGGGGAGGATCTTCATTATTTCCCGTGTATTGACCCATTTGCATGCCAGAACACCCCTCGGAACGAAGAGGGATGGTTTGGGGGGTTTTCGGGCTCAATTTGGTAAATTCCTTTTTTGCTCGGCCAGGTCGCGAAAGAGCCTAATATCCAGTCGGTGGGGGTTAGGAGTAGGGTTAAGGGTGGGGTTCGGGGTGGGGTTGGGGTTGGGGTTCGGGGTTGGGGTTTGGGGTTGGGGTTGGGGTAAGGTTAGGGTAAGGGTTAGGGTAAGGGTTAGGATTAATATCCGCTCGGGGTGGATCTTCGTTATTTCCCGTATATTCACCCATTTGCATGCTAGAACACCCTTCGGAACGAAGAGGAATGGCTTAAGGGGGTTTTCGGGCTCATTTTATTAAATTCCTATATTGCTCAATTTTGGCCAATCCGGCCAGGTCGCGAAGAGCCTAATATCCGCTCGGGGAGGATCTTCTTTATTTCCCGTATATTGACCCATTTGGATGCTAGAACACCACTCGGAGCGAAGAGGGCTGGTTTGGGGGGTTTTTGGGCTCAATTTGGTAAGTTCCTTTTTTGCTAAATTTTGGGCAATTCGGCCAGGTCGCGAAGAGCCTAATATCTGCTCGGGGAGGATCTTCTTTATTTCCCTTATATTGACCCATTTGCATGCTAGAACACCCCTCGGAACGAAGAGGGATGGCTTGAGGGGTTTTCGGGCTCAATTTATTAAATTCCTATTTTGCTCAATTTTGGCCAATCCGGCCAGGTCGCTAAGAGCCTAATATCCGCTCGGGGAGGATCTTCATTATTTCCCGTGTATTGACCCATTTGCATGCCAGAACACCCCTCGGAACGAAGAGGGCTGGTTTGGGGGGTTTACGGGCTCAATTTGGTAAATTCCTTTTTTGCTCGGCCAGGTCGCGAAAGAGTCTAATATCCAGTTGGGGTGGGTTAGGGGTGGGGTTGGGGTTAGGGTTAGGGTTAATATCCGCTCGGGGTGAATCTTCGTTATTTCCCTTATATTGACCCATTTGCATGCTAGAACACCCCTGGGAGCGAAGAGGGTTCGTTTTGGGGGTTTTCGGGCTCAATATGGTAAATTCTTATTTTACTCAATTTTGGCCAATTCGGCCAAAAGCCTAATATCCGCTCGGGGTGGATCTTCTTTATTTCCCGTATATTGACCCATTTGGATGCTAGAACACCACTCGGAGCGAAGAGGGCTGGTTTGGGGGGTTTTTGGGCTCAATTTGGTAAGTTCCTTTTTTGCTCAATTTTGGGCAATTCGGCCAGGTCGCGAAGAGCCTAATATCTGCTCGGGGAGGATCTTCTTTATTTCCCGTGTATTGACCCATTTGCATGCCAGAACACCCCTCGGAACGAAGAGGGCTGGTTTGGGGGGTTTACGGGCTCAATTTGGTAAATTCCTTTTTTGCTCGGCCAGGTCGCGAAAGAGTCTAATATCCGGTTGGGGTGGGTTAGGGGTGGGGTTGGGGTTAGGGTTAGGGTTAATATCCGCTCGGGGTGAATCTTCGTTATTTCCCTTATATTGACCCATTTGCATGCTAGAACACCCCTGGGAGCGAAGAGGGTTCGTTTTGGGGGTTTTCGGGCTCAATATGGTAAATTCTTATTTTACTCAATTTTGGCCAATTCGGCCAAAAGCCTAATATCCGCTCGGGGTGGATCTTCTTTTTTTCCCGTATATTGACCCATTTGGATGCTAGAACACCCTTCGGAGCAAAGAGGGCTGGTTTGGGGGGTTTTATGGCTCATTTTGGTAAATTCCTATTTTGCTCGGCCAGGTCGCGAAAGAGTCTAATATCCGGTCGGGCTAGTTTAGGGGTGAGGTTAGGGTTAGGGTTAGGGTTAGGGTTAGGGTTAGGGTTAGGGTTAGGGTTAATATCCGCTCGGGGTGGATCTTCGTTATTTCCCTTATATTGAATCATTTGCATGCTAAAACACCCCTGGGAGCGAAGAGGGTTCGTTTTGGGGGTTTTCGGGCTAAAAAGGGTAAATTCTTATTTTACTCAATTTTGGCCAATTCGGCCAAAAGCCTAATAACCGCTCGGGGTGGATCTCCTTTATTTCCCGTATATTGACCCATTTGGATGCTAGAACACCCTTCGGAGCGAAGAGGGCTGGTTTGGGGGGTTTTGGGGCTCAATTTGGTAAATTCCTATTTTGCTAAATTTTGGCCAATTAGGCCAGGTCGCGTAGAGCCTAATATCCGCCCGGGGAGGATCTTCTTTATTTCCCGTATATTGACCCATTTGGATGCTAGAACACCCCTTGGAGCGAAGAGGGCAGGTTTTGTGGGTTTTTGGGCTCAATTTGGTAAATTCCTTTTTTGCTCAATTTCGGCCAATTCGGACATGTCGCTAAGAGCCTAATATCCGCTCGGGGAGGATCTTCATTATTTCCCGTGTATTGACCCATTTGCATGCCAGAACACCCCTCGGAACGAAGAGGGATGGTTTGGGGGGTTTTCGGGCTCAATTTGGTAAATTCCTTTTTTGCTCGGCCAGGTCACGAAAGAGCCTAATATCCAGTCGGTGGGGGTTAGGAGTAGGGTTAAGGGTGGGTTTCGGGGTGGGGTTGGGGTTGGGGTTCGGGGTTGGGGTTTGGGGTTGGGGTTGGGGTAAGGTTAGGGTAAGGGTTAGGGTAAGGGTTAGGATTAATATCCGCTCGGGGTGGATCTTCGTTATTTCCCGTATATTCACCCATTTGCATGCTAGAACACCCTTCGGAACGAAGAGGAATGGCTTAAGGGGGTTTTCGGGCTCATTTTATTAAATTCCTATATTGCTCAATTTTGGCCAATCCGGCCAGGTCGCGAAGAGCCTAATATCCGCTGGGGGAGGATCTTCTTTATTTCCCGTATATTGACCCATTTGGATGCTAGAACACCACTCGGAGCGAAGAGGGCTGGTTTGGGGGGTTTTCGGGCTCATTTTATTTAATTCCTATATTGCTCAATTTTGGCCAATCCGGCCAGGTCGCGAAGAGCCTTATATCCGCTCGGGGAGGATCTTCATTATTTCCCGTGTATTGACCCATTTGCATGCCAGAACACCCCTCGGAACGAAGAGGGCTGGTTTGGGGGGTTTACGGGCTCAATTTGGTAAATTCCTTTTTTGCTCAGCCAGGTTGCGAAAGAGTCTAATATCCGGTTGGGGTGGGTTAGGGGTGGGGTTGGGGTTAGGGTTAGGGTTAATATCCGCTCGGGGTGAATCTTCGTTATTTCCCTTATATTGACCCATTTGCATGCTAGAACACCCCTGGGAGCGAAGAGGGTTCGTTTTGGGGGTTTTCGGGCTCAATATGGTAAATTCTTATTTTACTCAATTTTGGCCAATTCGGCCAAAAGCCTAATATCCGCTCGGGGTGGATCTTCTTTTTTCCCCGTATATTGACCCATTTGGATGCTAGAACACCCTTCGGAGCAAAGAGGGCGGGTTTGGGGGGTTTTATGGCTCATTTTGGTAAATTCCTATTTTGCTCGGCCAGGTCGCGAAAGAGTCTAATATCCGGTCGGGCTAGTTTAGGGGTGAGGTAAGGGGTGTGGTTTGGGGTTGGGGTTGGGGTTAGGGTTAGGGTTAGGGTTAGGGTTAGGGTTAGGGTTAATATCCGCTCGGGGTGGATCTTCGTTATTTCCCTTATATTGAATCATTTGCATGCTAGAACACCCCTGGGAGCGAAGAGGGTTCGTTTTGGGGGTTTTCGGGCTCAAAAGGGTAAATTCTTATTTTACTCAATTTTGGCCAATTCGGCCAAAAGCCTAATAACCGCTCGGGGTGGATCTCCTTTATTTTCCGTATATTGACCCATTTGGATGATAGAACACCCTTCGGAGCGAAGAGGGCTGGTTTGGGGGGTTTTGGGGCTCAATTTGGTAAATTCCTATTTTGCTAAATTTTGGCCAATTAGGCCAGGTCGCGTAGAGCCTAATATCCGCCCGGGGAGGATCTTCCTTATTTCCCGTATATTGACCCTTTTGGATGCTAGAACACCCCTTGGAGCGAAGAGGGCTGGTTTTGTGGGTTTTTGGGCTCAATTTGGTAAATTCCTTTTTTGCTCAATTTCGGCCAATTCGGACATGTCGCTAAGAGCCTAATATCCGCTCGGGGAGGATCTTCATTATTTCCCGTGTATTGACCCATTTGCATGCCAGAACACCCCTCGGAACGAAGAGGGATGGTTTGGGGGGTTTTCGGGCTCAATTTGGTAAATTCCTTTTTTGCTCGGCCAGGTCGCGAAAAAGCCTAATATCCAGTCGGTGGGGGTTAGGAGTAGGGTTAAGGGTGGGGTTCGGGGTGGGGTTGGGGTTGGGGTTCGGGGTTGGGGTTTGGGGTTGGGGTAAGGTTAGGGTAAGGGTTAGGGTAAGGGTTAGGATTAATATCCGCTCGGGGTGGATCTTCGTTATTTCCCGTATATTCACCCATTTGCATGCTAGAACACCCTTCGGAACGAAGAGGAATGGCTTAAGGGGGTTTTCGGGCTCATTTTATTAAATTCCTATATTGCTCAATTTTGGCCAATCCGGCCAGGTCACGAAGAGCCTAATATCCGCTCGGGGAGGATCTTCTTTATTTCCCGTATATTGACCCATTTGGATGCTAGAACACCACTCGGAGCGAAGAGGGCTGGTTTGGGGGGTTTTTGGGCTCAATTTGGTAAGTTCCTTTTTTGCTAAATTTTGGGCAATTCGGCCAGGTCGCGAAGAGCCTAATATCTGCTCGGGGAGGATCTTCTTTATTTCCCTTATATTGACCCATTTGCATGCTAGAACACCCCTCGGAACGAAGAGGGATGGCTTGAGGGGTTTTCGGGCTCAATTTATTAAATTCCTATTTTGCTCAATTTTGGCCAATCCGGCCAGGTCGCTAAGAGCCTAATATCCGCTCGGGGAGGATCTTCATTATTTCCCGTGTATTGACCCATTTGCATGCCAGAACACCCCTCGGAACGAAGAGGGCTGGTTTGGGGGGTTTACGGGCTCAATTTGGTAAATTCCTTTTTTGCTCGGCCAGGTCGCGAAAGAGTCTAATATCCGGTTGGGGTGGGTTAGGGGTGGGGTTGGGGTTAGGGTTAGGGTTAATATCCGCTCGGGGTGAATCTTCGTTATTTCCCTTATATTGACCCATTTGCATGCTAGAACACCCCTGGGAGCGAAGAGGGTTCGTTTTGGGGGTTTTCGGGCTCAATATGGTAAATTCTTATTTTACTCAATTTTGGCCAATTCGGCCAAAAGCCTAATATCCGCTCGGGGTGGATCTTCTTTTTTTCCCGTATATTGACCCATTTGGATGCTAGAACACCCTTCGGAGCAAAGAGGGCTGGTTTGGGGGGTTTTATGGCTCATTTTGGTAAATTCCTATTTTGCTCGGCCAGGTCGCGAAAGAGTCTAATATCCGGTCGGGCTAGTTTAGGGGTGAGGTTAGGGTTAGGGTTAGGGTTAGGGTTAGGGTTAGGGTTAGGGTTAGGGTTAATATCCGCTCGGGGTGGATCTTCGTTATTTCCCTTATATTGAATCATTTGCATGCTAGAACACCCCTGGGAGCGAAGAGGGTTCGTTTTGGGGGTTTTCGGGCTCAAAATGGGTAATTCTTATTTTACTCAATTTTGGCCAATTCGGCCAAAAGCCTAATATCCGCTCGGGGTGCATCTTCTTTATTTCCCGCATATTGACCCATTTGGATGCTAGAACACCCTTCGGAGCGAAGAGGGCTGGTTTGGGGGGTTTTATTGCTCAATTTGGTAAATTCCTATTTTGCTAAATTTTGGCCAATTAGGCCAGGTCGCGAAGAGCCTAATATCCGCTCAGGGAGGATCTTCTTCATTTCCCGTATATTGACCCATTTGGATGCTAGAACACCTCTTGGAGCAAAGAGGGCTGGTTTGGGGGGTTTACGGGCTCAATTTGGTAAATTCCTTTTTTGTTCGACCAGGTCGCGAAAGAGTCTAATATCGGGTCGGGGTGGGGTTAGGGGTGGGGTTTGGGGTTGGAGTTTGGGGTTGGGGTTGGGGTTAGGGTTAGGGTTAGGGTAAGGGTTAGGGTTAGGGTTAGGGTTAATATCCGCTCGGGGTGGATCTTCGTTATTTCCTTTATATTGACCCATTTGCATGCTGGGAGCGAAGAGGGTTCGTTTTGGGGGTTTTCGGGCTCAATATGGTAAATTCTTATTTTACTCAATTTTGGCCAATTCGGCCAAAAGCCTAATATCTGCTCGGGGTGGATCTTCTTTATTTCCCGTATATTGACCCATTTGGATGCTAGAACTCCCTTCGGAGCGAAGAGGGCTGGTTTGGGGGGTTTTATGGTTCATTTTGGTAAATTCCTATTTTGCTCGGCCAGGTCGCGAAAGAGTCTAATATCCGGTCGGGGTGGGTTAGGGGTGAGGTTAGGGGTGGGGATGGGGTTGGGGTTTGGGGTTGGGGTTGGGGTTAGGGTTTGGGTTAGGGTAAGGGTTAGGGTTAGGGTTAGGGTTAATATCCGCTCGGGGTGGATCTTCGTTATTTCCTTTATATTGACCCATTTGCATGCTAGAACACCCCTGGGAGCGAAGAGGGTTCGTTTTGGGGGTTTTCGGGCTCAATATGGTAAATTCTTATTTTACTCAATTTTGGCCAATTCGGCCAAAAGCCTAATATCCGCTCGGGGTGGATCTTCTTTTTTTCCCGTATATTGACCCATTTGGATGCTAGAACACCCTTCGGAGCAAAGAGGGCTGGTTTGGGGGGTTTTATGGCTCATTTTGGTAAATTCCTATTTTGCTCGGCCAGGTCGCGAAAGAGTCTAATATCCGGTCGGGCTAGTTTAGGGGTGAGGTTAGGGGTGTGGTTTGGGGTTGGGGTTGGGGTTAGGGTTAAGGTTAGGGTTAGGGTTAGGGTTAGGGTTAATATCCGCTCGGGGTGGATCTTCGTTATTTCCCTTATATTGAATCATTTGCATGCTAGAACACCCCTGGGAGCGAAGAGGGTTCGTTTTGGGGGTTTTCGGGCTCAAAAGGGTAAATTCTTATTTTACTCAATTTTGGCCAATTCGGCCAAAAGCCTAATAACCGCTCGGGGTGGATCTCCTTTATTTCCCGTATATTGACCCATTTGGATGCTAGAACACCCTTCGGAGCGAAGAGGGCTGGTTTGGGGGGTTTTGGGGCTCAATTTGGTAAATTCCTATTTTGCTAAATTTTGGCCAATTAGGCCAGGTCGCGTAGAGCCTAATATCCGCCCGGGGAGGATCTTCTTTATTTCCCGTATATTGACCCATTTGGATGCTAGAACACCCCTTGGAGCGAAGAGGGCTGGTTTTGTGGGTTTTTGGGCTCAATTTGGTAAATTCCTTTTTTGCTCAATTTCGGCCAATTCGGACATGTCGCTAAGAGCCTAATATCCGCTCGGGGAGGATCTTCATTATTTCCCGTGTATTGACCCATTTGCATGCCAGAACACCCCTCGGAACGAAGAGGGATGGTTTGGGGGGTTTTCGGGCTCAATTTGGTAAATTCCTTTTTTGCTCGGCCAGGTCGGGAAAGAGCCTAATATCCAGTCGGTGGGGGTTAGGAGTAGGGTTAAGGGTGGGGTTCGGGGTGGGGTTGGGGTTGGGGTTCGGGGTTGGGGTTTGGGGTTGGGGTTGGGGTAAGGTTAGGGTAAGGGTTAGGGTAAGGGTTAGGATTAATATCCGCTCGGGGTGGATCTTCGTTATTTCCCGTATATTCACCCATTTGCATGCTAGAACACCCTTCGGAACGAAGAGGAATGGCTTAAGGGGGTTTTCGGGCTCATTTTATTAAATTCCTATATTGCTCAATTTTGGCCAATCCGGCCAGGTCGCGAAGAGCCTAATATCCGCTCGGGGAGGATCTTCTTTATTTCCCGTATATTGACCCATTTGGATGCTAGAACACCACTCGGAGCGAAGAGGGCTGGTTTGGGGGGTTTTTGGGCTCAATTTGGTAAGTTCCTTTTTTGCTCAATTTTGGGCAATTCGGCCAGGTCGCGAAGAGCCTAATATCTGCTCGGGGAGGATCTTCTTTATTTCCCGTGTATTGACCCATTTGCATGCCAGAACACCCCTCGGAACGAAGAGGGCTGGTTTGGGGGGTTTACGGGCTCAATTTGGTAAATTCCTTTTTTGCTCGGCCAGGTCGCGAAAGAGTCTAATATCCGGTTGGGGTGGGTTAGGGGTGGGGTTGGGGTTAGGGTTAGGGTTAATATCCGCTCGGGGTGAATCTTCGTTATTTCCCTTATATTGACCCATTTGCATGCTAGAACACCCCTGGGAGCGAAGAGGGTTCGTTTTGGGGGTTTTCGGGCTCAATATGGTAAATTCTTATTTTACTCAATTTTGGCCAATTCGGCCAAAAGCCTAATAACCGCTCGGGGTGGATCTCCTTTATTTCCCGTATATTGACCCATTTGGATGCTAGAACACCCTTCGGAGCGAAGAGGGCTGGTTTGGGGGGTTTTATGGCTCATTTTGGTAAATTCCTATTTTGCTAAATTTTGGCCAATTAGGCCAGGTCGCGTAGAGCCTAATATCCGATCGGGGAGAATCTTCATTATTTCCCGTATATTGACCCATTTGGATGCTAGAACACCCCTTGGAGCGAAGAGGGTTGGTTTTGTGGGTTTTTGGGCTCAATTTGGTAAATTCCTTTTTTGCTCAATTTCGGCCAATTCGGACATGTCGCTAAGAGCCTAATATCCGCTCGGGGAGGATCTTCATTATTTCCCGTGTATTGACCCATTTGCATGCCAGAACACCCCTCGGAACGAAGAGGGCTGGTTTGGGGGGTTTACGGGCTCAATTTGGTAAATTCCTTTTTTGTTCGGCCAGGTCGCGAAAGAGTCTAATATCCGGTCGGGGTGGGTTAGGGGTGGGGTTAGGGGTGGGGTTTGGGGTTTGAGTTTGGGGTTGGGGTTGGGGTTAGGGTTAGGGTTAGGGTTAATATCCGCTCGGGGTGGATCTTCTTTATTTCCCGTATATTGACCCTTTTGGATGCTAGAACACCCCTTGGAGCGAAGAGGGCTGGTTTTGTGGGTTTTTGGGCTCAATTTGGTAAATTCCTTTTTTGCTCAATTTCGGCCAATTCGGACATGTCGCTAAGAGCCTAATATCCGCTCGGGGAGGATCTTCATTATTTCCCGTGTATTGACCCATTTGCATGCCAGAACACCCCTCGGAACGAAGAGGGATGGTTTGGGGGGTTTTCGGGCTCAATTTGGTAAATTCCTTTTTTGCTCGGCCAGGTCGCGAAAGAGCCTAATATCCAGTCGGTGGGGGTTAGGAGTAGGGTTAAGGGTGGGGTTCGGGGTGGGGTTGGGGTTCGGGGTTGGGGTTTGGGGTTGGGGTTGGGGTTGGGGTAAGGTTAGGGTAAGGGTTAGGGTAAGGGTTAGGATTAATATCCGCTCGGGGTGGATCTTCGTTATTTCCCGTTTATTACCCATTTGCATGCTAGAACACCCTTCGGAACGAAGAGGAATGGCTTAAGGGGGTTTTCGGGCTCATTTTATTAAATTCCTATATTGCTCAATTTTGGCCAATCCGGCCAGGTCGCGAAGAGCCTAATATCCGCTCGGAGAGGATCCTCTTTATTTCCCGTATATTGACCCATTTGGATGCTAGAACACCACTCGGAGCGAAGAGGGCTGGTTTGGGGGGTTTTTGGGCTCAATTTGGTAAGTTCCTTTTTTGCTCAATTTTGGGCAATTCGGCCAGGTCGCGAAGAGCCTAATATCTGCTCGGGAGGATCTTCTTTATTTCCCTTATATTGACCCATTTGCATGCTAGAACACCCCTCGGAACGAAGAGGGATGGCTTGAGGGGTTTTCGGGCTCATTTTATTAAATTCCTATATTGCTCAATTTTGGCCAATCCGGCCAGGTCGCGAAGAGCCTAATATCCGCTCGGGGAGGATCTTCTTTATTTCCCGTATATTGACCCATTTGGATGCTAGAACACCACTCGGAGCGAAGAGGGCTGGTTTGGGGGGTTTTTGGGCTCAATTTGGTAAGTTCCTTTTTTGCTCAATTTTGGGCAATTCGGCCAGGTCGCGAAGAGCCTAATATCTGCTCGGGAGGATCTTCTTTATTTCCCTTATATTGACCCATTTGCATGCTAGAACACCCCTCGGAACGAAGAGGGATGGCTTGAGGGGTTTTCGGGCTCAATTTATTAAATTCCTATTTTGCTCAATTTTGGCCAATCCGGCCAGGTCGCTAAGAGCCTAATATCCGCTCGGGGAGGATCTTCATTATTTCCCGTGTATTGACCCATTTGCATGCCAGAACACCCCTCGGAACGAAGAGGGCTGGTTTGGGGGGTTTACGGGCTCAATTTGGTAAATTCCTTTTTTGCTCGGCCAGGTCGCGAAAGAGTCTAATATCCGGTTGGGGTGGGTTAGGGGTGGGGTTGGGGTTAGGGTTATGGTTAATATCCGCTCGGGGTGAATCTTCGTTATTTCCCTTATATTGACCCATTTGCATGCTAGAACACCCCTGGGAGCGAAGAGGGTTCGTTTTGGGGGTTTTCGGGCTCAATATGGTAAATTCTTATTTTACTCAATTTTGGCCAATTCGGCCAAAAGCCTAATATCCGCTCGGGGTGGATCTTCTTTTTTTCCCGTATATTGACCCATTTGGATGCTAGAACACCCTTCGGAGCGAAGAGGGCTGGTTTGATGGGTTTTATGGCTCATTTTGGTAAATTCCTATTTTGCTAAATTTTGGCCAATTCAGCCAGGTCGCTAAGACCCTAATATCCGATCGGGGAGGATCTTCATTTTTTCCCGTGTATTGACCCATTTGCATGCCAGAACACCCCTCGGAACGAAGAGGGCTGGTTTGGGGGGTTTACGGGCTCAATTTGGTAAATTCCTTTTTTGTTCGGCCAGGTCGCGAAAGAGTCTAATATCCGGTCGGGGTGGGTTAGGGGTGGGGTTAGGGGTCGGGTTTGGGGTTGGAGTTTGGGGTTGGGGTTGGGGTTAGGGTTAGGGTTAGGGTTAATATCCGCTCGGGGTGAATCTTCGTTATTTCCCTTATATTGACCCATTTGCATGCTAGAACACCCCTGGGAGCGAAGAGGGTTCGTTTTGGGGGTTTTCGGGCTCAATATGGTAAATTCTTATTTTACTCAATTTTGGCCAATTCGGCCAAAAGCCTAATATCCGCTCGGGGTGGATCTTCTTTTTTTCCCGTATATTGACCCATTTGGATGCTAGAACACCCTTCGGAGCGAAGAGGGCTGGTTTGATGGGTTTTATGGCTCATTTTGGTAAATTCCTATTTTGCTAAATTTTGGCCAATTCAGCCAGGTCGCTAAGACCCTAATATCCGATCGGGGAGGATCTTCATTTTTTCCCGTGTATTGACCCATTTGCATGCCAGAACACCCCTCGGAACGAAGAGGGCTGGTTTGGGGGGTTTACGGGCTCAATTTGGTAAATTCCTTTTTTGTTCGGCCAGGTCGCGAAAGAGTCTAATATCCGGTCGGGGTGGGTTAGGGGTGAGGTTAGGGGTGGGGATGGGGTTGGGGTTTGGGGTTGGGGTTGGGGTTAGGGTTAGGGTTAGGGTAAAGGGTTAGGGTTAGGGTTAGGGTTAATATCCGCTCGGGGTGGATCTTCGTTATTTCCCTTATATTGACCCATTTGCATGCTAGAACACCCCTGGGAGCGAAGAGGGTTCGTTTTGGGGGTTTTCGGGCTCAATATGGTAAATTCTTATTTTACTCAATTTTGGCCAATTCGGCCAAAAGCCTAATATCCGCTCGGGGTGGATCTTCTTTTTTTCCCGTATATTGACCCATTTGGATGCTAGAACACCCTTCGGAGCAAAGAGGGCTGGTTTGGGGGGTTTTATGGCTCATTTTGGTAAATTCCTATTTTGCTCGGCCAGGTCGCGAAAGAGTCTAATATCCGGTCGGGCTAGTTTAGGGGTGAGGTTAGGGTTAGGGTTAGGGTTAGGGTTAGGGTTAGGGTTAGGGTTAGGGTTAATATCCGCTCGGGGTGGATCTTCGTTATTTCCCTTATATTGAATCATTTGCATGCTAGAACACCCCTGGGAGCGAAGAGGGTTCGTTTTGGGGGTTTTCGGGCTCAAAAGGGTAAATTCTTATTTTACTCAATTTTGGCCAATTCGGCCAAAAGCCTAATAACCGCTCGGGGTGGATCTCCTTTATTTCCCGTATATTGACCCATTTGGATGCTAGAACACCCTTCGGAGCGAAGAGGGCTGGTTTGGGGGGTTTTGGGGCTCAATTTGGTAAATTCCTATTTTGCTAAATTTTGGCCAATTAGGCCAGGTCGCTAAGAGCCTAATATCCGCTCGGGGAGGATCTTCTTTATTTCCCGTATATTGACCCATTTGGATGCTAGAACACCACTCGGAGCGAAGAGGGCTGGTTTGGGGGGTTTTTGGGCTCAATTTGGTAAGTTCCTTTTTTGCTCAATTTTGGCCAATCCGGCCAGGTCGCGAAGGGCCTAATATCCGCTCGGGGAGGATCTTCATTATTTCCCGTGTATTGACCCATTTGCATGCCAGAACACCCCTCGGAACGAAGAGGGCTGGTTTGGGGGGTTTACGGGCTCAATTTGGTAAATTCCTTTTTTGCTCGGCCAGGTCGCGAAAGAGTCTAATATCCGGTTGGGGTGGGGTTGGGGTTAGGGTTAGGGTTAATATCCGCTCGGGGTGAATCTTCGTTATTTCCCTTATATTGACCCATTTGCATGCTAGAACACCCCTGGGAGCGAAGAGGGTTCGTTTTGGGGGTTTTCGGGCTCAATATGGTAAATTCTTATTTTACTCAATTTTGGCCAATTCGGCCAAAAGCCTAATATCCGCTCGGGGTGGATCTTCTTTTTTTCCCGTATATTGACCCATTTGGATGCTAGAACACCCTTCGGAGCGAAGAGGGCTGGTTTGGGGGGTTTTATGGCTCATTTTGGTAAATTCCTATTTTGCTAAATTTTGGCCAATTCAGCCAGGTCGCTAAGACCCTAATATCCGATCGGGGAGGATCTTCATTATTTCCCGTGTATTGACCCATTTGCATGCCAGAACACCCCTCGGAACGAAGAGGGCTGGTTTGGGGGGTTTACGGGCTCAATTTGGTAAATTCCTTTTTTGTTCGGCCAGGTCGCGAAAGAGTCTAATATCCGGTCGGGGTGGGTTAGGGGTGGGGTTAGGGGTGGGGTTTGGGGTTGGAGTTTGGGGTTGGGGTTGGGGTTAGGGTTAGGGTTAGGGTTAATATCCGCTCGGGGTGGATCTTCGTTATTTCCTTTATATTGACCCATTTGCATGCTGGGAGCGAAGAGGGTTCGTTTTGGGGGTTTTCGGGCTCAATATGGTAAATTCTTATTTTACTCAATTTTGGCCAATTCGGCCAAAAGCCTAATATCCGCTCGGGGTGGATCTTCTTTATTTCCCGTATATTGACCCATTTGGATGCTAAAACTCCCTTCGGAGCGAAGAGGGCTGGTTTGGGGGGTTTTATGGCTCATTTTGGTAAATTCCTATTTTGCCTGGCCAGGTCGCGAAAGAGTCTAATATCCGGTCGGGGTGGGTTAGGGGTGAGGTTAGGGGTGGGGATGGGGTTGGGGTTTGGGGTTGGGGTTGGGGTTAGGGTTAGGGTTAGGGTAAAGGGTTAGGGTTAGGGTTAGGGTTAGGGTTAATATCCGCTCGGGGTGGATCTTCGTTATTTCCCTTATATTGACCCATTTGCATTCTAGAACACCCCTGGGAGCGAAGAGGGTTCGTTTTGGGGGTTTTCGGGCTCAAAATGGTAAATTCTTATTTTACTCAATTTTGGCCAATTCGGCCAAAAGCCTAATATCCGCTCGGGGTGGATCTTCGTTATTTCCCTTATATTGACCCATTTGCATGCTAGAACACCCCTGGGAGCGAAGAGGGTTCGTTTTGGGGGTTTTCGGGCTCAAAATGGGTAATTCTTATTTTACTCAATTTTGGCCAATTCGGCCAAAAGCCTAATATCCGCTCGGGGTGCATCTTCTTTATTTCCCGCATATTGACCCATTTGGATGCTAGAACACCCTTCGGAGCGAAGAGGGCTGGTTTGGGGGGTTTTATTGCTCAATTTGGTAAATTCCTATTTTGCTAAATTTTGGCCAATTAGGCCAGGTCGCGAAGAGCCTAATATCCGCTCGGGGAGGATCTTCTTCATTTCCCGTATATTGACCCATTTGGATGCTAGAACACCTCTTGGAGCAAAGAGGGCTGGTTTGGGGGGTTTACGGGCTCAATTTGGTAAATTCCTTTTTTGTTCGACCAGGTCGCGAAAGAGTCTAATATCCGGTCGGGGTGGGGTTAGGGGTGGGGTTTGGGGTTGGAGTTTGGGGTTGGGGTTGGGGTTAGGGTTAGGGTTAGGGTAAGGGTTAGGGTTAGGGTTAGGGTTAATATCCGCTCGGGGTGGATCTTCGTTATTTCCTTTATATTGACCCATTTGCATGCTAGAACACCCCTGGGAGCGAAGAGGGTTCGTTTTGGGGGTTTTCGGGCTCAATATGGTAAATTCTTATTTTACTCAATTTTGGCCAATTCGGCCAAAAGCCTAATATCCGCTCGGGGTGGATCTTCTTTATTTCCCGTATATTGACCCATTTGGATGCTAGAACTCCCTTCGGAGCGAAGAGGGCTGGTTTGGGGGGTTTTATGGTTCATTTTGGTAAATTCCTATTTTGCTCGGCCAGGTCGCGAAAGAGTCTAATATCCGGTCGGGGTGGGTTAGGGGTGAGGTTAGGGGTGGGGATGGGGTTGGGGTTTGGGGTTGGGGTTGGGGTTAGGGTTAGGGTTAGGGTAAAGGGTTAGGGTTAGGGTTAGGGTTAGGGTTAATATCCGCTCGGGGTGGATCTTCGTTATTTCCCTTATATTGACCCATTTGCATTCTAGAACACCCCTGGGAGCGAAGAGGGTTCGTTTTGGGGGTTTTCGGGCTCAAAATGGTAAATTCTTATTTTACTCAATTTTGGCCAATTCGGCCAAAAGCCTAATATCCGCTCGGGGTGCATCTTCTTTATTTCCCGCATATTGACCCATTTGGATGCTAGAACACCCTTCGGAGCGAAGAGGGCTGGTTTGGGGGGTTTTATTGCTCAATTTGGTAAATTCCTATTTTGCTAAATTTTGGCCAATTAGGCCAGGTCGCGAAGAGCCTAATATCCGCTCGGGGAGGATCTTCTTCATTTCCCGTATATTGACCCATTTGGATGCTAGAACACCTCTTGGAGCAAAGAGGGCTGGTTTGGGGGGTTTACGGGCTCAATTTGGTAAATTCCTTTTTTGTTCGACCAGGTCGCGAAAGAGTCTAATATCCGGTCGGGGTGGGTTAGGGGTGGGGTTTGGGGTTGGAGTTTGGGGTTGGGGTTGGGGTTAGGGTTTGGGTTAGGGTAAGGGTTAGGGTTAGGGTTAGGGTTAATATCCGCTCGGGGTGGATCTTCGTTATTTCCTTTATATTGACCCATTTGCATGCTAGAACACCCCTGGGAGCGAAGAGGGTTCGTTTGGGGGGTTTTCGGGCTCAATATGGTAAATTCTTATTTTACTCAAATTTGGCCAATTCGGCCAAAAGCCTAATATCCGCTCGGGGTGGATCTTCTTTTTTTCCCGTATATTGACCCATATGGATGCTAGAACACCCTTCGGAGCAAAGAGGGCTGGTTTGGGGGGTTTTATGGCTCATTTTGGTAAATTCCTATTTTGCTCGGCCAGGTCGCGAAAGAGTCTAATATCCGGTCGGGCTAGTTTAGGGGTGAGGTTAGGGGTGTGGTTTGGGGTTGGGGTTGGGGTTAGGGTTAAGGTTAGGGTTAGGGTTAGGGTTAGGGTTAATATCCGCTCGGGGTGGATCTTCGTTATTTCCCTTATATTGAATCATTTGCATGCTAGAACACCCCTGGGAGCGAAGAGGGTTCGTTTTGGGGGTTTTCGGGCTCAAAAGGGTAAATTCTTATTTTACTCAATTTTGGCCAATTCGGCCAAAAGCCTAATAACCGCTCGGGGTGGATCTCCTTTATTTCCCGTATATTGACCCATTTGGATGCTAGAACACCCTTCGGAGCGAAGAGGGCTGGTTTGGGGGGTTTTGGGGCTCAATTTGGTAAATTCCTATTTTGCTAAATTTTGGCCAATTAGGCCAGGTCGCGTAGAGCCTAATATCCGCCCGGGGAGGATCTTCTTTATTTCCCGTATATTGACCCATTTGGATGCTAGAACACCCCTTGGAGCGAAGAGGGCTGGTTTTGTGGGTTTTTGGGCTCAATTTGGTAAATTCCTTTTTTGCTCAATTTCGGCCAATTCGGACATGTCGCTAAGAGCCTAATATCCGCTCGGGGAGGATCTTCATTATTTCCCGTGTATTGACCCATTTGCATGCCAGAACACCCCTCGGAACGAAGAGGGATGGTTTGGGGGGTTTTCGGGCTCAATTTGGTAAATTCCTTTTTTGCTCGGCCAGGTCGCGAAAGAGCCTAATATCCAGTCGGTGGGGGTTAGGAGTAGGGTTAAGGGTGGGGTTCGGGGTGGGGTTGGGGTTGGGGTTCGGGGTTGGGGTTTGGGGTTGGGGTTGGGGTAAGGTTAGGGTAAGGGTTAGGGTAAGGGTTAGGATTAATATCCGCTCGGGGTGGATCTTCGTTATTTCCCGTATATTCACCCATTTGCATGCTAGAACACCCTTCGGAACGAAGAGGAATGGCTTAAGGGGGTTTTCGGGCTCATTTTATTAAATTCCTATATTGCTCAATTTTGGCCAATCCGGCCAGGTCGCGAAGAGCCTAATATCCGCTCGGGGAGGATCTTCTTTATTTCCCGTATATTGACCCATTTGGATGCTAGAACACCACTCGGAGCGAAGAGGGCTGGTTTGGGGGGTTTTTGGGCTCAATTTGGTAAGTTCCTTTTTTGCTCAATTTTGGGCAATTCGGCCAGGTCGCGAAGAGCCTAATATCTGCTCGGGGAGGATCTTCTTTATTTCCCGTGTATTGACCCATTTGCATGGCAGAACACCCCTCGGAACGAAGAGGGCTGGTTTGGGGGGTTTACGGGCTCAATTTGGTAAATTCCTTTTTTGCTCGGCCAGGTCGCGAAAGAGTCTAATATCCGGTTGGGGTGGGTTAGGGGTGGGGTTGGGGTTAGGGTTAGGGTTAATATCCGCTCGGGGTGAATCTTCGTTATTTCCCTTATATTGACCCATTTGCATGCTAGAACACCCCTGGGACCGAAGAGGGTTCGTTTTGGGGGTTTTCGGGCTCAATATGGTAAATTCTTATTTTACTCAATTTTGGCCAATTCGGCCAAAAGCCTAATAACCGCTCGGGGTGGATCTCCTTTATTTCCCGTATATTGACCCATTTGGATGCTAGAACACCCTTCGGAGCGAAGAGGGCTGGTTTGGGGGGTTTTATGGCTCATTTTGGTAAATTCCTATTTTGCTAAATTTTGGCCAATTAGGCCAGGTCGCGTAGAGCCTAATATCCGATCGGGGAGAATCTTCATTATTTCCCGTATATTGACCCATTTGGATGCTAGAACACCCCTTGGAGCGAAGAGGGCTGGTTTTGTGGGTTTTTGGGCTCAATTTGGTAAATTCCTTTTTTGCTCAATTTCGGCCAATTCGGACATGTCGCTAAGAGCCTAATATCCGCTCGGGGAGGATCTTCATTATTTCCCGTGTATTGACCCATTTGCATGCCAGAACACCCCTCGGAACGAAGAGGGCTGGTTTGGGGGGTTTACGGGCTCAATTTGGTAAATTCCTTTTTTGTTCGGCCAGGTCGCGAAAGAGTCTAATATCCGGTCGGGCTAGTTTAGGGGTGAGGTTAGGGTTAGGGTTAGGGTTAGGGTTAGGGTTAGGGTTAATATCCGCTCGGGGTGAATCTTCGTTATTTCCCTTATATTGACCCATTTGCATGCTAGAACACCCCTGGGAGCGAAGAGGGTTCGTTTTGGGGGTTTTCGGGCTCAATATGGTAAATTCTTATTTTACTCAATTTTGGCCAATTCGGCCAAAAGCCTAATATCCGCTCGGGGTGGATCTTCTTTTTTTCCCGTATATTGACCCATTTGGATGCTAGAACACCCTTCGGAGCAAAGAGGGCTGGTTTGGGGGGTTTTATGGCTCATTTTGGTAAATTCCTATTTTGCTCGGCCAGGTCGCGAAAGAGTCTAATATCCGGTCGGGCTAGTTTAGGGGTGAGGTTAGGGTTAGGGTTAGGGTTAGGGTTAGGGTTAGGGTTAGGGTTAGGGTTAATATCCGCTCGGGGTGGATCTTCGTTATTTCCCTTATATTGAATCATTTGCATGCTAGAACACCCCTGGGAGCGAAGAGGGTTCGTTTTGGGGGTTTTCGGGCTCAAAAGGGTAAATTCTTATTTTACTCAATTTTGGCCAATTCGGCCAAAAGCCTAATAACCGCTCGGGGTGGATCTCCTTTATTTCCCGTATATTGACCCATTTGGATGCTAGAACACCCTTCGGAGCGAAGAGGGCTGGTTTGGGGGGTTTTGGGGCTCAATTTGGTAAATTCCTATTTTGCTAAATTTTGGCCAATTAGGCCAGGTCGCGTAGAGCCTAATATCCGCCCGGGGAGGATCTTCTTTATTTCCCGTATATTGACCCATTTGGATGCTAGAACACCCCTTGGAGCGAAGAGGGCAGGTTTTGTGGGTTTTTGGGCTCAATTTGGTAAATTCCTTTTTTTGCTCAATTTCGGCCAATTCGGACATGTCGCTAAGAGCCTAATATCCGCTCGGGGAGGATCTTCATTATTTCCCGTGTATTGACCCATTTGCATGCCAGAACACCCCTCGGAACGAAGAGGGATGGTTTGGGGGGTTTTCGGGCTCAATTTGGTAAATTCCTTTTTTGCTCGGCCAGGTCGCGAAAGAGCCTAATATCCAGTCGGTGGGGGTTAGGAGTAGGGTTAAGGGTGGGTTTCGGGGTGGGGTTGGGGTTGGGGTTCGGGGTTGGGGTTTGGGGTTGGGGTTGGGGTAAGGTTAGGGTAAGGGTTAGGGTAAGGGTTAGGATTAATATCCGCTCGGGGTGGATCTTCGTTATTTCCCGTATATTCACCCATTTGCATGCTAGAACACCCTTCGGAACGAAGAGGAATGGCTTAAGGGGGTTTTCGGGCTCATTTTATTAAATTCCTATATTGCTCAATTTTGGCCAATCCGGCCAGGTCGCGAAGAGCCTAATATCCGCTCGGGGAGGATCTTCTTTATTTCCCGTATATTGACCCATTTGGATGCTAGAACACCACTCGGAGCGAAGAGGGCTGGTTTGGGGGGTTTTTGGGCTCAATTTGGTAAGTTCCTTTTTTGCTCAATTTTGGCCAATCCGGCCAGGTCGCGAAGAGCCTAATATCCGCTCGGGGAGGATCTTCATTATTTCCCGTGTATTGACCCATTTGCATGCCAGAACACCCCTCGGAACGAAGAGGGCTGGTTTGGGGGGTTTACGGGCTCAATTTGGTAAATTCCTTTTTTGCTCGGCCAGGTCGCGAAAGAGTCTAATATCCGGTTGGGGTGGGTTAGGGGTGGGGTTGGGGTTAGGGTTAGGGTTAATATCCGCTCGGGGTGAATCTTCGTTATTTCCCTTATATTGACCCATTTGCATGCTAGAACACCCCTGGGAGCGAAGAGGGTTCGTTTTGGGGGTTTTCGGGCTCAATATGGTAAATTCTTATTTTACTCAATTTTGGCCAATTCGGCCAAAAGCCTAATATCCGCTCGGGGTGGATCTTCTTTTTTTCCCGTATATTGACCCATTTGGATGCTAGAACACCCTTCGGAGCGAAGAGGGCTGGTTTGGGGGGTTTTATGGCTCATTTTGGTAAATTCCTATTTTGCTAAATTTTGGCAAATTCAGCCAGGTCGCTAAGACCCTAATATCCGATCGGGGAGGATCTTCATTATTTCCCGTGTATTGACCCATTTGCATGCCAGAACACCCCTCGGAACGAAGAGGGCTGGTTTGGGGGGTTTACGGGCTCAATTTGGTAAATTCCTTTTTTGTTCGGCCAGGTCGCGAAAGAGTCTAATATCCGGTCGGGGTGGGTTAGGGGTGGGGTGGGGTTAGGGGTGGGGTTTGGGGTTGGAGTTTGGGGTTAGGGTTAGGGTTAGGGTTAATATCCGCTCGGGGTGGATCTTCGTTATTTCCTTTATATTGACCCATTTGCATGCTGGGAGCGAAGAGGGTTCGTTTTGGGGGTTTTCGGGCTCAATATGGTAAATTCTTATTTTACTCAATTTTGGCCAATTCGGCCAAAAGCCTAATATCCGCTCGGGGTGGATCTTCTTTATTTCCCGTATATTGACCCATTTGGATGCTAAAACTCCCTTCGGAGCGAAGAGGGCTGGTTTGGGGGGTTTTATGGCTCATTTTGGTAAATTCCTATTTTGCCTGGCCAGGTCGCGAAAGAGTCTAATATCCGGTCGGGGTGGGTTAGGGGTGAGGTTAGGGGTGGGGATGGGGTTGGGGTTTGGGGTTGGGGTTGGGGTTAGGGTTAGGGTTAGGGTAAAGGGTTAGGGTTAGGGTTAGGGTTAATATCCGCTCGGGGTGGATCTTCGTTATTTCCCTTATATTGACCCATTTGCATGCTAGAACACCCCTGGGAGCGAAGAGGGTTCGTTTTGGGGGTTTTCGGGCTCAAAATGGGTAATTCTTATTTTACTCAATTTTGGCCAATTCGGCCAAAAGCCTAATATCCGCTCGGGGTGCATCTTCTTTATTTCCCGCATATTGACCCATTTGGATGCTAGAACACCCTTCGGAGCGAAGAGGGCTGGTTTGGGGGGTTTTATTGCTCAATTTGGTAAATTCCTATTTTGCTAAATTTTGGCCAATTAGGCCAGGTCGCGAAGAGCCTAATATCCGCTCAGGGAGGATCTTCTTCATTTCCCGTATATTGACCCATTTGGATGCTAGAACACCTCTTGGAGCAAAGAGGGCTGGTTTGGGGGGTTTACGGGCTCAATTTGGTAAATTCCTTTTTTGTTCGACCAGGTCGCGAAAGAGTCTAATATCCGGTCGGGGTGGGGTTAGGGGTGGGGTTTGGGGTTGGAGTTTGGGGTTGGGGTTGGGGTTAGGGTTAGGGTTAGGGTAAGGGTTAGGGTTAGGGTTAGGGTTAATATCCGCTTGGGGTGGATCTTCGTTATTTCCTTTATATTGACCCATTTGCATGCTGGGAGCGAAGAGGGTTCGTTTTGGGGGTTTTCGGGCTCAATATGGTAAATTCTTATTTTACTCAATTTTGGCCAATTCGGCCAAAAGCCTAATATCCGCTCGGGGTGGATCTTCTTTATTTCCCGTATATTGACCCATTTGGATGCTAGAACTCCCTTCGGAGCGAAGAGGGCTGGTTTGGGGGGTTTTATGGTTCATTTTGGTAAATTCCTATTTTGCTCGGCCAGGTCGCGAAAGAGTCTAATATCCGGTCGGGGTGGGTTAGGGGTGAGGTTAGGGGTGGGGATGGGGTTGGGGTTTGGGGTTGGGGTTGGGGTTTGGGTTTGGGTTAGGGTAAGGGTTAGGGTTAGGGTTAGGGTTAATATCCGCTCGGGGTGGATCTTCGTTATTTCCTTTATATTGACCCATTTGCATGCTAGAACACCCCTGGGAGCGAAGAGGGTTCGTTTTGGGGGTTTTCGGGCTCAATATGGTAAATTCTTATTTTACTCAATTTTGGCCAATTCGGCCAAAAGCCTAATATCCGCTCGGGGTGGATCTTCTTTTTTTCCCGTATATTGACCCATTTGGATGCTAGAACACCCTTCGGAGCAAAGAGGGCTGGTTTGGGGGGTTTTATGGCTCATTTTGGTAAATTCCTATTTTGCTCGGCCAGGTCGCGAAAGAGTCTAATATCCGGTCGGGCTAGTTTAGGGGTGAGGTTAGGGGTGTGGTTTGGGGTTGGGGTTGGGGTTAGGGTTAAGGTTAGGGTTAGGGTTAGGGTTAGGGTTAATATCCGCTCGGGGTGGATCTTCGTTATTTCCCTTATATTGAATCATTTGCATGCTAGAACACCCCTGGGAGCGAAGAGGGTTCGTTTTGGGGGTTTTCGGGCTCAAAAGGGTAAATTCTTATTTTACTCAATTTTGGCCAATTCGGCCAAAAGCCTAATAACCACTCGGGGTGGATCTCCTTTATTTCCCGTATATTGACCCATTTGGATGCTAGAACACCCTTCGGAGCGAAGAGGGCTGGTTTGGGGGGTTTTGGGGCTCAATTTGGTAAATTCCTATTTTGCTAAATTTTGGCCAATTAGGCCAGGTCGCGTAGAGCCTAATATCCGCCCGGGGAGGATCTTCTTTATTTCCCGTATATTGACCCATTTGGATGCTAGAACACCCCTTGGAGCGAAGAGGGCTGGTTTTGTGGGTTTTTGGGCTCAATTTGGTAAATTCCTTTTTTGCTCAATTTCGGCCAATTCGGACATGTCGCTAAGAGCCTAATATCCGCTCGGGGAGGATCTTCATTATTTCCCGTGTATTGACCCATTTGCATGCCAGAACACCCCTCGGAACGAAGAGGGATGGTTTGGGGGGTTTTCGGGCTCAATTTGGTAAATTCCTTTTTTGCTCGGCCAGGTCGCGAAAGAGCCTAATATCCAGTTCGGTGGGGGTTAGGAGTAGGGTTAAGGGTGGGGTTCGGGGTGGGGTTGGGGTTGGGGTTCGGGGTTGGGGTTTGGGGTTGGGGTTGGGGTAAGGTTAGGGTAAGGGTTAGGGTAAGGGTTAGGATTAATATCCGCTCGGGGTGGATCTTCGTTATTTCCCGTATATTCACCCATTTGCATGCTAGAACACCCTTCGGAACGAAGAGGAATGGCTTAAGGGGGTTTTCGGGCTCATTTTATTAAATTCCTATATTGCTCAATTTTGGCCAATCCGGCCAGGTCGCGAAGAGACTAATATCCGCTCGGGGAGGATCTTCTTTATTTCCCGTATATTGACCCATTTGGATGCTAGAACACCACTCGGAGCGAAGAGGGCTGGTTTGGGGGGTTTTTGGGCTCAATTTGGTAAGTTCCTTTTTTGCTCAATTTTGGGCAATTCGGCCAGGTCGCGAAGAGCCTAATATCTGCTCGGGGAGGATCTTCTTTATTTCCCGTGTATTGACCCATTTGCATGCCAGAACACCCCTCGGAACGAAGAGGGCTGGTTTGGGGGGTTTACGGGCTCAATTTGGTAAATTCCTTTTTTGCTCGGCCAGGTCGCGAAAGAGTCTAATATCCGGTTGGGGTGGGTTAGGGGTGGGGTTGGGGTTAGGGTTAGGGTTAATATCCGCTCGGGGTGAATCTTCGTTATTTCCCTTATATTGACCCATTTGCATGCTAGAACACCCCTGGGAGCGAAGAGGGTTCGTTTTGGGGGTTTTCGGGCTCAATATGGTAAATTCTTATTTTACTCAATTTTGGCCAATTCGGCCAAAAGCCTAATAACCGCTCGGGGTGGATCTCCTTTATTTCCCGTATATTGACCCATTTGGATGCTAGAACACCCTTCGGAGCGAAGAGGGCTGGTTTGGGGGGTTTTATGGCTCATTTTGGTAAATTCCTATTTTGCTAAATTTTGGCCAATTAGGCCAGGTCGCGTAGAGCCTAATATCCGATCGGGGAGAATCTTCATTATTTCCCGTATATTGACCCATTTGGATGCTAGAACACCCCTTGGAGCGAAAAGGGCTGGTTTTGTGGGTTTTTGGGCTCAATTTGGTAAATTCCTTTTTTGCTCAATTTCGGCCAATTCGGACATGTCGCTAAGAGCCTAATATCCGCTCGGGGAGGATCTTCATTATTTCCCGTTTATTGACCCATTTGCATGCCAGAACACCCCTCGGAACGAAGAGGGCTGGTTTGGGGGGTTTACGGGCTCAATTTGGTAAATTCCTTTTTTGTTCGGCCAGGTCGCGAAAGAGTCTAATATCCGGTCGGGGTGGGTTAGGGGTGGGGTTAGGGGTGGGGTTTGGGGTTTGAGTTTGGGGTTGGGGTTGGGGTTAGGGTTAGGGTTAGGGTTAATATCCGCTCGGGGTGGATCTTCTTTATTTCCCGTATATTGACCCATTTGGATGCTAGAACACCCCTTGGAGCGAAGAGGGCTGGTTTTGTGGGTTTTCGGGCTCAATTTGGTAAATTCCTTTTTTGCTCAATTTCGGCCAATTCGGACATGTCGCTAAGAGCCTAATATCCGCTCGGGGAGGATCTTCATTATTTCCCGTGTATTGACCCATTTGCATGCCAGAACACCCCTCGGAACGAAGAGGGATGGTTTGGGGGGTTTTCGGGCTCAATTTGGTAAATTCCTTTTTTGCTCGGCCAGGTCGCGAAAGAGCCTAATATCCAGTCGGTGGGGGTTAGGAGTAGGGTTAAGGGTGGGTTTCGGGGTGGGGTTGGGGTTGGGGTTCGGGGTTGGGGTTTGGGGTTGGGGTTGGGGTAAGGTTAGGGTAAGGGTTAGGGTAAGGGTTAGGATTAATATCCGCTCGGGGTGGATCTTCGTTATTTCCCGTATATTCACCCATTTGCATGCTAGAACACCCTTCGGAACGAAGAGGAATGGCTTAAGGGGGTTTTCGGGCTCATTTTATTAAATTCCTATATTGCTCAATTTTGGCCAATCCGGCCAGGTCGCGAAGAGCCTAATATCCGCTCGGGGAGGATCTTCTTTATTTCCCGTATATTGACCCATTTGGATGCTAGAACACCACTCGGAGCGAAGAGGGCTGGTTTGGGGGGTTTTTGGGCTCAATTTGGTAAGTTCCTTTTTTGCTCAATTTTGGCCAATCCGGCCAGGTCGCGAAGAGCCTAATATCCGCTCGGGGAGGATCTTCATTATTTCCCGTGTATTGACCCATTTGCATGCCAGAACACCCCTCGGAACGAAGAGGGCTGGTTTGGGGGGTTTACGGGCTCAATTTGGTAAATTCCTTTTTTGCTCGGCCAGGTCGCGAAAGAGTCTAATATCCGGTTGGGGTGGGTTAGGGGTGGGGTTGGGGTTAGGGTTAGGGTTAATATCCGCTCGGGGTGAATCTTCGTTATTTCCCTTATATTGACCCATTTGCATGCTAGAACACCCCTGGGAGCGAAGAGGGTTCGTTTTGGGGGTTTTCGGGCTCAATATGGTAAATTCTTATTTTACTCAATTTTGGCCAATTCGGCCAAAAGCCTAATATCCGCTCGGGGTGGATCTTCTTTTTTTCCCGTATATTGACCCATTTGGATGCTAGAACACCCTTCGGAGCGAAGAGGGCTGGTTTGGGGGGTTTTATGGCTCATTTTGGTAAATTCCTATTTTGCTAAATTTTGGCCAATTCAGCCAGGTCGCTAAGACCCTAATATCCGATCGGGGAGGATCTTCATTATTTCCCGTGTATTGACCCATTTGCATGCCAGAACACCCCTCGGAACGAAGAGGGCTGGTTTGGGGGGTTTACGGGCTCAATTTGGTAAATTCCTTTTTTGTTCGGCCAGGTCGCGAAAGAGTCTAATATCCGGTCGGGGTGGGTTAGGGGTGGGGTGGGGTTAGGGGTAGGGTTTGGGGTTGGAGTTTGGGGTTAGGGTTAGGGTTAGGGTTAATATCCGCTCGGGGTGGATCTTCGTTATTTCCTTTATATTGACCCATTTGCATGCTGGGAGCGAAGAGGGTTCGTTTTGGGGGTTTTCGGGCTCAATATGGTAAATTCTTATTTTACTCAATTTTGGCCAATTCGGCCAAAAGCCTAATATCCGCTCGGGGTGGATCTTCTTTATTTCCCGTATATTGACCCATTTGGATGCTAAAACTCCCTTCGGAGCGAAGAGGGCTGGTTTGGGGGGTTTTATGGCTCATTTTGGTAAATTCCTATTTTGCCTGGCCAGGTCGCGAAAGAGTCTAATATCCGGTCGGGGTGGGTTAGGGGTGAGGTTAGGGGTGGGGATGGGGCTGGGGTTTGGGGTTGGGGTTGGGGTTAGGGTTAGGGTTAGGGTAAAGGGTTAGGGTTAGGGTTAGGGTTAATATCCGCTCGGGGTGGATCTTCGTTATTTCCCTTATATTGACCCATTTGCATGCTAGAACACCCCTGGGAGCGAAGAGGGTTCGTTTTGGGGGTTTTCGGGCTCAAAATGGGTAATTCTTATTTTACTCAATTTTGGCCAATTCGGCCAAAAGCCTAATATCCGCTCGGGGTGCATCTTCTTTATTTCCCGCATATTGACCCATTTGGATGCTAGAACACCCTTCGGAGCGAAGAGGGCTGGTTTGGGGGGTTTTATTGCTCAATTTGGTAAATTCCTATTTTGCTAAATTTTGGCCAATTAGGCCAGGTCGCGAAGAGCCTAATATCCGCTCAGGGAGGATCTTCTTCATTTCCCGTATATTGACCCATTTGGATGCTAGAACACCTCTTGGAGCAAAGAGGGCTGGTTTGGGGGGTTTACGGGCTCAATTTGGTAAATTCCTTTTTTGTTCGACCAGGTCGCGAAAGAGTCTAATATCCGGTCGGGGTGGGGTTAGGGGTGGGGTTTGGGGTTGGAGTTTGGGGTTGGGGTTGGGGTTAGGGTTAGGGTTAGGGTAAGGGTTAGGGTTAGGGTTAGGGTTAATATCCGCTTGGGGTGGATCTTCGTTATTTCCTTTATATTGACCCATTTGCATGCTGGGAGCGAAGAGGGTTCGTTTTGGGGGTTTTCGGGCTCAATATGGTAAATTCTTATTTTACTCAATTTTGGCCAATTCGGCCAAAAGCCTAATATCCGCTCGGGGTGGATCTTCTTTATTTCCCGTATATTGACCCATTTGGATGCTAGAACTCCCTTCGGAGCGAAGAGGGCTGGTTTGGGGGGTTTTATGGTTCATTTTGGTAAATTCCTATTTTGCTCGGCCAGGTCGCGAAAGAGTCTAATATCCGGTCGGGGTGGGTTAGGGGTGAGGTTAGGGGTGGGGATGGGGTTGGGGTTTGGGGTTGGGGTTGGGGTTAGGGTTTGGGTTAGGGTAAGGGTTAGGGTTAGGGTTAGGGTTAATATCCGCTCGGGGTGGATCTTCGTTATTTCCTTTATATTGACCCATTTGCATGCTAGAACACCCCTGGGAGCGAAGAGGGTTCGTTTTGGGGGTTTTCGGGCTCAATATGGTAAATTCTTATTTTACTCAATTTTGGCCAATTCGGCCAAAAGCCTAATATCCGCTCGGGGTGGATCTTCTTTTTTTCCCGTATATTGACCCATTTGGATGCTAGAACACCCTTCGGAGCAAAGAGGGCTGGTTTGGGGGGTTTTATGGCTCATTTTGGTAAATTCCTATTTTGCTCGGCCAGGTCGCGAAAGAGTCTAATATCCGGTCGGGCTAGTTTAGGGGTGAGGTTAGGGGTGTGGTTTGGGGTTGGGGTTGGGGTTAGGGTTAAGGTTAGGGTTAGGGTTAGGGTTAGGGTTAATATCCGCTCGGGGTGGATCTTCGTTATTTCCCTTATATTGAATCATTTGCATGCTAGAACACCCCTGGGAGCGAAGAGGGTTCGTTTTGGGGGTTTTCAGGCTCAAAAGGGTAAATTCTTATTTTACTCAATTTTGGCCAATTCGGCCAAAAGCCTAATAACCGCTCGGGGTGGATCTCCTTTATTTCCCGTATATTGACCCATTTGGATGCTAGAACACCCTTCGGAGCGAAGAGGGCTGGTTTGGGGGGTTTTGGGGCTCAATTTGGTAAATTCCTATTTTGCTAAATTTTGGCCAATTAGGCCAGGTCGCGTAGAGCCTAATATCCGCCCGGGGAGGATCTTCTTTATTTCCCGTATATTGACCCATTTGGATGCTAGAACACCCCTTGGAGCGAAGAGGGCTGGTTTTGTGGGTTTTTGGGCTCAATTTGGTAAATTCCTTTTTTGCTCAATTTCGGCCAATTCGGACATGTCGCTAAGAGCCTAATATCCGCTCGGGGAGGATCTTCATTATTTCCCGTGTATTGACCCATTTGCATGCCAGAACACCCCTCGGAACGAAGAGGGATGGTTTGGGGGGTTTTCGGGCTCAATTTGGTAAATTCCTTTTTTGCTCGGCCAGGTCGCGAAAGAGCCTAATATCCAGTCGGTGGGGGTTAGGAGTAGGGTTAAGGGTGGGGTTCGGGGTGGGGTTGGGGTTGGGGTTCGGGGTTGGGGTTTGGGGTTGGGGTTGGGGTAAGGTTAGGGTAAGGGTTAGGGTAAGGGTTAGGATTAATATCCGCTCGGGGTGGATCTTCGTTATTTCCCGTATATTCACCCATTTGCATGCTAGAACACCCTTCGGAACGAAGAGGAATGGCTTAAGGGGGTTTTCGGGCTCATTTTATTAAATTCCTATATTGCTCAATTTTGGCCAATCCGGCCAGGTCGCGAAGAGCCTAATATCCGCTCGGGGAGGATCTTCTTTATTTCCCGTATATTGACCCATTTGGATGCTAGAACACCACTCGGAGCGAAGAGGGCTGGTTTGGGGGGTTTTTGGGCTCAATTTGGTAAGTTCCTTTTTTGCTCAATTTTGGGCAATTCGGCCAGGTCGCGAAGAGCCTAATATCTGCTCGGGGAGGATCTTCTTTATTTCCCGTGTATTGACCCATTTGCATGCCAGAACACCCCTCGGAACGAAGAGGGCTGGTTTGGGGGGTTTACGGGCTCAATTTGGTAAATTCCTTTTTTGCTCGGCCAGGTCGCGAAAGAGTCTAATATCCGGTTGGGGTGGGTTAGGGGTGGGGTTGGGGTTAGGGTTAGGGTTAATATCCGCTCGGGGTGAATCTTCGTTATTTCCCTTATATTGACCCATTTGCATGCTAGAACACCCCTGGGAGCGAAGAGGGTTCGTTTTGGGGGTTTTCGGGCTCAATATGGTAAATTCTTATTTTACTCAATTTTGGCCAATTCGGCCAAAAGCCTAATAACCGCTCGGGGTGGATCTCCTTTATTTCCCGTATATTGACCCATTTGGATGCTAGAACACCCTTCGGAGCGAAGAGGGCTGGTTTGGGGGGTTTTATGGCTCATTTTGGTAAATTCCTATTTTGCTAAATTTTGGCCAATTAGGCCAGGTCGCGTAGAGCCTAATATCCGATCGGGGAGAATCTTCATTATTTCCCGTATATTGACCCATTTGGATGCTAGAACACCCCTTGGAGCGAAAAGGGCTGGTTTTGTGGGTTTTTGGGCTCAATTTGGTAAATTCCTTTTTTGCTCAATTTCGGCCAATTCGGACATGTCGCTAAGAGCCTAATATCCGCTCGGGGAGGATCTTCATTATTTCCCGTGTATTGACCCATTTGCATGCCAGAACACCCCTCGGAACGAAGAGGGCTGGTTTGGGGGGTTTACGGGCTCAATTTGGTAAATTCCTTTTTTGTTCGGCCAGGTCGCGAAAGAGTCTAATATCCGGTCGGGGTGGGTTAGGGGTGGGGTTAGGGGTGGGGTTTGGGGTTTGAGTTTGGGGTTGGGGTTGGGGTTAGGGTTAGGGTTAGGGTTAATATCCGCTCGGGGTGGATCTTCTTTATTTCCCGTATATTGACCCATTTGGATGCTAGAACACCCCTTGGAGCGAAGAGGGCTGGTTTTGTGGGTTTTTGGGCTCAATTTGGTAAATTCCTTTTTTGCTCAATTTCGGCCAATTCGGACATGTCGCTAAGAGCCTAATATCCGCTCGGGGAGGATCTTCATTATTTCCCGTGTATTGACCCATTTGCATGCCAGAACACCCCTCGGAACGAAGAGGGATGGTTTGGGGGGTTTTCGGGCTCAATTTGGTAAATTCCTTTTTTGCTCGGCCAGGTCGCGAAAGAGCCTAATATCCAGTCGGTGGGGGTTAGGAGTAGGGTTAAGGGTGGGGTTCGGGGTGGGGTTGGGGTTCGGGGTTGGGGTTTGGGGTTGGGGTTGGGGTTGGGGTAAGGTTAGGGTAAGGGTTAGGGTAAGGGTTAGGATTAATATCCGCTCGGGGTGGATCTTCGTTATTTCCCGTTTATTACCCATTTGCATGCTAGAACACCCTTCGGAACGAAGAGGAATGGCTTAAGGGGGTTTTCGGGCTCATTTTATTAAATTCCTATATTGCTCAATTTTGGCCAATCCGGCCAGGTCGCGAAGAGCCTAATATCCGCTCGGAGAGGATCCTCTTTATTTCCCGTATATTGACCCATTTGGATGCTAGAACACCACTCGGAGCGAAGAGGGCTGGTTTGGGGGGTTTTTGGGCTCAATTTGGTAAGTTCCTTTTTTGCTCAATTTTGGACAATTCGGCCAGGTCGCGAAGAGCCTAATATCTGCTCGGGAGGATCTTCTTTATTTCCCTTATATTGACCCATTTGCATGCTAGAACACCCCTCGGAACGAAGAGGGATGGCTTGAGGGGTTTTCGGGCTCATTTTATTAAATTCCTATATTGCTCAATTTTGGCCAATCCGGCCAGGTCGCGAAGAGCCTAATATCCGCTCGGGGAGGATCTTCTTTATTTCCCGTATATTGACCCATTTGGATGCTAGAACACCACTCGGAGCGAAGAGGGCTGGTTTGGGGGGTTTTTGGGCTCAATTTGGTAAGTTCCTTTTTTGCTCAATTTTGGGCAATTCGGCCAGGTCGCGAAGAGCCTAATATCTGCTCGGGAGGATCTTCTTTATTTCCCTTATATTGACCCATTTGCATGCTAGAACACCCCTCGGAACGAAGAGGGATGGCTTGAGGGGTTTTCGGGCTCAATTTATTAAATTCCTATTTTGCTCAATTTTGGCCAATCCGGCCAGGTCGCTAAGAGCCTAATATCCGCTCGGGGAGGATCTTCATTATTTCCCGTGTATTGACCCATTTGCATGCCAGAACACCCCTCGGAACGAAGAGGGCTGGTTTGGGGGGTTTACGGGCTCAATTTGGTAAATTCCTTTTTTGCTCGGCCAGGTCGCGAAAGAGTCTAATATCCGGTTGGGGTGGGTTAGGGGTGGGGTTGGGGTTAGGGTTATGGTTAATATCCGCTCGGGGTGAATCTTCGTTATTTCCCTTATATTGACCCATTTGCATGCTAGAACACCCCTGGGAGCGAAGAGGGTTCGTTTTGGGGGTTTTCGGGCTCAATATGGTAAATTCTTATTTTACTCAATTTTGGCCAATTCGGCCAAAAGCCTAATATCCGCTCGGGGTGGATCTTCTTTTTTTCCCGTATATTGACCCATTTGGATGCTAGAACACCCTTCGGAGCGAAGAGGGCTGGTTTGATGGGTTTTATGGCTCATTTTGGTAAATTCCTATTTTGCTAAATTTTGGCCAATTCAGCCAGGTCGCTAAGACCCTAATATCCGATCGGGGAGGATCTTCATTTTTTCCCGTGTATTGACCCATTTGCATGCCAGAACACCCCTCGGAACGAAGAGGGCTGGTTTGGGGGGTTTACGGGCTCAATTTGGTAAATTCCTTTTTTGTTCGGCCAGGTCGCGAAAGAGTCTAATATCCGGTCGGGGTGGGTTAGGGGTGGGGTTAGGGGTCGGGTTTGGGGTTGGAGTTTGGGGTTGGGGTTGGGGTTAGGGTTAGGGTTAGGGTTAATATCCGCTCGGGGTGAATCTTCGTTATTTCCCTTATATTGACCCATTTGCATGCTAGAACACCCCTGGGAGCGAAGAGGGTTCGTTTTGGGGGTTTTCGGGCTCAATATGGTAAATTCTTATTTTACTCAATTTTGGCCAATTCGGCCAAAAGCCTAATATCCGCTCGGGGTGGATCTTCTTTTTTTCCCGTATATTGACCCATTTGGATGCTAGAACACCCTTCGGAGCGAAGAGGGCTGGTTTGATGGGTTTTATGGCTCATTTTGGTAAATTCCTATTTTGCTAAATTTTGGCCAATTCAGCCAGGTCGCTAAGACCCTAATATCCGATCGGGGAGGATCTTCATTTTTTCCCGTGTATTGACCCATTTGCATGCCAGAACACCCCTCGGAACGAAGAGGGCTGGTTTGGGGGGTTTACGGGCTCAATTTGGTAAATTCCTTTTTTGTTCGGCCAGGTCGCGAAAGAGTCTAATATCCGGTCGGGGTGGGTTAGGGGTGAGGTTAGGGGTGGGGATGGGGTTGGGGTTTGGGGTTGGGGTTGGGGTTAGGGTAAGGGTTAGGGTAAAGGGTTAGGGTTAGGGTTAGGGTTAATATCCGCTTGGGGTGGATCTTCGTTATTTCCCTTATATTGACCCATTTGCATGCTAGAACACCCCTGGGAGCGAAGAGGGTTCGTTTTGGGGGTTTTCGGGCTCAATATGGTAAATTCTTATTTTACTCAATTTTGGCCAATTCGGCCAAAAGCCTAATATCCGCTCGGGGTGGATCTTCTTTTTTTCCCGTATATTGACCCATTTGGATGCTAGAACACCCTTCGAAGCAAAGAGGGCTGGTTTGGGGGGTTTTATGGCTCATTTTGGTAAATTCCTATTTTGCTCGGCCAGGTCGCGAAAGAGTCTAATATCCGGTCGGGCTAGTTTAGGGGTGAGGTTAGGGTTAGGGTTAGGGTTAGGGTTAGGGTTAGGGTTAGGGTTAGGGTTAATATCCGCTCGGGGTGGATCTTCGTTATTTCCCTTATATTGAATCATTTGCATGCTAGAACACCCCTGGGAGCGAAGAGGGTTCGTTTTGGGGGTTTTCGGGCTCAAAAGGGTAAATTCTTATTTTACTCAATTTTGGCCAATTCGGCCAAAAGCCTAATAACCGCTCGGGGTGGATCTCCTTTATTTCCCGTATATTGACCCATTTGGATGCTAGAACACCCTTCGGAGCGAAGAGGGCTGGTTTGGGGGGTTTTGGGGCTCAATTTGGTAAATTCCTATTTTGCTAAATTTTGGCCAATTAGGCCAGGTCGCTAAGAGCCTAATATCCGCTCGGGGAGGATCTTCATTATTTCCCGTGTATTGACCCATTTGCATGCCAGAACACCCCTCGGAACGAAGAGGGATGGTTTGGGGGGTTTTCGGGCTCAATTTGGTAAATTCCTTTTTTGCTCGGCCAGGTCGCGAAAGAGCCTAATATCCAGTCGGTGGGGGTTAGGAGTAGGGTTAAGGGTGGGTTTCGGGGTGGGGTTGGGGTTTGGGTTCGGGGTTGGGGTTTGGGGTTGGGGTTGGGGTAAGGTTAGGGTAAGGGTTAGGGTAAGGGTTAGGATTAATATCCGCTCGGGGTGGATCTTCGTTATTTCCCGTATATTCACCCATTTGCATGCTAGAACACCCTTCGGAACGAAGAGGAATGGCTTAAGGGGGTTTTCGGGCTCATTTTATTAAATTCCTATATTGCTCAATTTTGGCCAATCCGGCCAGGTCGCGAAGAGCCTAATATCCGCTCGGGGAGGATCTTCTTTATTTCCCGTATATTGACCCATTTGGATGCTAGAACACCACTCGGAGCGAAGAGGGCTGGTTTGGGGGGTTTTTGGGCTCAATTTGGTAAGTTCCTTTTTTGCTCAATTTTGGCCAATCCGGCCAGGTCGCGAAGGGCCTAATATCCGCTCGGGGAGGATCTTCATTATTTCCCGTGTATTGACCCATTTGCATGCCAGAACACCCCTCGGAACGAAGAGGGCTGGTTTGGGGGGTTTACGGGCTCAATTTGGTAAATTCCTTTTTTGCTCGGCCAGGTCGCGAAAGAGTCTAATATCCGGTTGGGGTGGGTTAGGGGTGGGGTTGGGGTTAGGGTTAGGGTTAATATCCGCTCGGGGTGAATCTTCGTTATTTCCCTTATATTGACCCATTTGCATGCTAGAACACCCCTGGGAGCGAAGAGGGTTCGTTTTGGGGGTTTTCGGGCTCAATATGGTAAATTCTTATTTTACTCAATTTTGGCCAATTCGGCCAAAAGCCTAATATCCGCTCGGGGTGGATCTTCTTTTTTTCCCGTATATTGACCCATTTGGATGCTAGAACACCCTTCGGAGCGAAGAGGGCTGGTTTGGGGGGTTTTATGGCTCATTTTGGTAAATTCCTATTTTGCTAAATTTTGGCCAATTCAGCCAGGTCGCTAAGACCCTAATATCCGATCGGGGAGGATCTTCATTATTTCCCGTGTATTGACCCATTTGCATGCCAGAACACCCCTCGGAACGAAGAGGGCTGGTTTGGGGGGTTTACGGGCTCAATTTGGTAAATTCCTTTTTTGTTCGGCCAGGTCGCGAAAGAGTCTAATATCCGGTCGGGGTGGGTTAGGGGTGGGGTTAGGGGTGGGGTTTGGGGTTGGAGTTTGGGGTTGGGGTTGGGGTTAGGGTTAGGGTTAGGGTTAATATCCGCTCGGGGTGGATCTTCGTTATTTCCTTTATATTGACCCATTTGCATGCTGGGAGCGAAGAGGGTTCGTTTTGGGGGTTTTCGGGCTCAATATGGTAAATTCTTATTTTACTCAATTTTGGCCAATTCGGCCAAAAGCCTAATATCCGCTCGGGGTGGATCTTCTTTATTTCCCGTATATTGACCCATTTGGATGCTAAAACTCCCTTCGGAGCGAAGAGGGCTGGTTTTGGGGGTTTTATGGCTCATTTTGGTAAATTCCTATTTTGCCTGGCCAGGTCGCGAAAGAGTCTAATATCCGGTCGGGGTGGGTTAGGGGTGAGGTTAGGGGTGGGGATGGGGTTGGGGTTTGGGGTTGGGGTTGGGGTTAGGGTTAGGGTTAGGGTTAATATCCGCTCGGGGTGGATCTTCGTTATTTCCCTTATATTGACCCATTTGCATGCTAGAACACCCCTGGGAGCGAAGAGGGTTCGTTTTGGGGGTTTTCGGGCTCAAAATGGGTAATTCTTATTTTACTCAATTTTGGCCAATTCGGCCAAAAGCCTAATATCCGCTCGGGGTGCATCTTCTTTATTTTCCGCATATTGACCCATTTGGATGCTAGAACACCCTTCGGAGCGAAGAGGGCTGGTTTGGGGGGTTTTATTGCTCAATTTGGTAAATTCCTATTTTGCTAAATTTTGGCCAATTAGGCCAGGTCGCGAAGAGCCTAATATCCGCTCGGGGAGGATCTTCTTCATTTCCCGTATATTGACCCATTTGGATGCTAGAACACCTCTTGGAGCAAAGAGGGCTGGTTTGGGGGGTTTACGGGCTCAATTTGGTAAATTCCTTTTTTGTTCGACCAGGTCGCGAAAGAGTCTAATATCCGGTCGGGGTGGGGTTAGGGGTGGGGTTTGGGGTTGGAGTTTGGGGTTGGGGTTGGGGTTAGGGTTAGGGTTAGGGTAAGGGTTAGGGTTAGGGTTAGGGTTAATATCCGCTCGGGGTGGATCTTCGTTATTTCCTTTATATTGACCCATTTGCATGCTGGGAGCGAAGAGGGTTCGTTTTGGGGGTTTTCGGGCTCAATATGGTAAATTCTTATTTTACTCAATTTTGGCCAATTCGGCCAAAAGCCTAATATCCGCTCGGGGTGGATCTTCTTTATTTCCCGTATATTGACCCATTTGGATGCTAGAACTCCCTTCGGAGCGAAGAGGGCTGGTTTGGGGGGTTTTATGGTTCATTTTGGTAAATTCCTATTTTGCTCGGCCAGGTCGCGAAAGAGTCTAATATCCGGTCGGGGTGGGTTAGGGGTGAGGTTAGGGGTGGGGATGGGGTTGGGGTTTGGGGTTGGGGTTGGGGTTAGGGTTAGGGTTAGGGTAAAGGGTTAGGGTTAGGGTTAGGGTTAGGGTTAATATCCGCTCGGGGTGGATCTTCGTTATTTCCCTTATATTGACCCATTTGCATTCTAGAACACCCCTGGGAGCGAAGAGGGTTCGTTTTGGGGGTTTTCGGGCTCAAAATGGTAAATTCTTATTTTACTCAATTTTGGCCAATTCGGCCAAAAGCCTAATATCCGCTCGGGGTGCATCTTCTTTATTTCCCGCATATTGACCCATTTGGATGCTAGAACACCCTTCGGAGCGAAGAGGGCTGGTTTGGGGGGTTTTATTGCTCAATTTGGTAAATTCCTATTTTGCTAAATTTTGGCCAATTAGGCCAGGTCGCGAAGAGCCTAATATCCGCTCGGGGAGGATCTTCTTCATTTCCCGTATATTGACCCATTTGGATGCTAGAACACCTCTTGGAGCAAAGAGGGCTGGTTTGGGGGGTTTACGGGCTCAATTTGGTAAATTCCTTTTTTGTTCGACCAGGTCGCGAAAGAGTCTAATATCCGGTCGGGGTGGGTTAGGGGTGGGGTTTGGGGTTGGAGTTTGGGGTTGGGGTTGGGGTTAGGGTTTGGGTTAGGGTAAGGGTTAGGGTTAGGGTTAGGGTTAATATCCGCTCGGGGTGGATCTTCGTTATTTCCTTTATATTGACCCATTTGCATGCTAGAACACCCCTGGGAGCGAAGAGGGTTCGTTTTGGGGGTTTTCGGGCTCAATATGGTAAATTCTTATTTTACTCAAATTTGGCCAATTCGGCCAAAAGCCTAATATCCGCTCGGGGTGGATCTTCTTTTTTTCCCGTATATTGACCCATATGGATGCTAGAACACCCTTCGGAGCAAAGAGGGCTGGTTTGGGGGGTTTTATGGCTCATTTTGGTAAATTCCTATTTTGCTCGGCCAGGTCGCGAAAGAGTCTAATATCCGGTCGGGCTAGTTTAGGGGTGAGGTTAGGGGTGTGGTTTGGGGTTGGGGTTGGGGTTAGGGTTAAGGTTAGGGTTAGGGTTAGGGTTAGGGTTAATATCCGCTCGGGGTGGATCTTCGTTATTTCCCTTATATTGAATCATTTGCATGCTAGAACACCCCTGGGAGCGAAGAGGGTTCGTTTTGGGGGTTTTCGGTTCGTTTTGGGGGTTTTCGGGCTCAAAAGGGTAAATTCTTATTTTACTCAATTTTGGCCAATTCGGCCAAAAGCCTAATAACCGCTCGGGGTGGATCTCCTTTATTTCCCGTATATTGACCCATTTGGATGCTAGAACACCCTTCGGAGCGAAGAGGGCTGGTTTGGGGGGTTTTGGGGCTCAATTTGGTAAATTCCTATTTTGCTAAATTTTGGCCAATTAGGCCAGGTCGCGTAGAGCCTAATATCCGCCCGGGGAGGATCTTCTTTATTTCCCGTATATTGACCCATTTGGATGCTAGAACACCCCTTGGAGCGAAGAGGGCTGGTTTTGTGGGTTTTTGGGCTCAATTTGGTAAATTCCTTTTTTGCTCAATTTCGGCCAATTCGGACATGTCGCTAAGAGCCTAATATCCGCTCGGGGAGGATCTTCATTATTTCCCGTGTATTGACCCATTTGCATGCCAGAACACCCCTCGGAACGAAGAGGGATGGTTTGGGGGGTTTTCGGGCTCAATTTGGTAAATTCCTTTTTTGCTCGGCCAGGTCGCGAAAGAGCCTAATATCCAGTCGGTGGGGGTTAGGAGTAGGGTTAAGGGTGGGGTTCGGGGTGGGGTTGGGGTTGGGGTTCGGGGTTGGGGTTTGGGGTTGGGGTTGGGGTAAGGTTAGGGTAAGGGTTAGGGTAAGGGTTAGGATTAATATCCGCTCGGGGTGGATCTTCGTTATTTCCCGTATATTCACCCATTTGCATGCTAGAACACCCTTCGGAACGAAGAGGAATGGCTTAAGGGGGTTTTCGGGCTCATTTTATTAAATTCCTATATTGCTCAATTTTGGCCAATCCGGCCAGAACGCGAAGAGCCTAATATCCGCTCGGGGAGGATCTTCTTTATTTCCCGTATATTGACCCATTTGGATGCTAGAACACCACTCGGAGCGAAGAGGGCTGGTTTGGGGGGTTTTTGGGCTCAATTTGGTAAGTTCCTTTTTTGCTCAATTTTGGGCAATTCGGCCAGGTCGCGAAGAGCCTAATATCTGCTCGGGGAGGATCTTCTTTATTTCCCGTGTATTGACCCATTTGCATGGCAGAACACCCCTCGGAACGAAGAGGGCTGGTTTGGGGGGTTTACGGGCTCAATTTGGTAAATTCCTTTTTTGCTCGGCCAGGTCGCGAAAGAGTCTAATATCCGGTTGGGGTGGGTTAGGGGTGGGGTTGGGGTTAGGGTTAGGGTTAATATCCGCTCGAGGTGAATCTTCGTTATTTCCCTTATATTGACCCATTTGCATGCTAGAACACCCCTGGGACCGAAGAGGGTTCGTTTTGGGGGTTTTCGGGCTCAATATGGTAAATTCTTATTTTACTCAATTTTGGCCAATTCGGCCAAAAGCCTAATAACCGCTCGGGGTGGATCTCCTTTATTTCCCGTATATTGACCCATTTGGATGCTAGAACACCCTTCGGAGCGAAGAGGGCTGATTTGGGGGGTTTTATGGCTCATTTTGGTAAATTCCTATTTTGCTAAATTTTGGCCAATTAGGCCAGGTCGCGTAGAGCCTAATATCCGATCGGGGAGAATCTTCATTATTTCCCGTATATTGACCCATTTGGATGCTAGAACACCCCTTGGAGCGAAGAGGGCTGGTTTTGTGGGTTTTTGGGCTCAATTTGGTAAATTCCTTTTTTGCTCAATTTCGGCCAATTCGGACATGTCGCTAAGAGCCTAATATCCGCTCGGGGAGGATCTTCATTATTTCCCGTGTATTGACCCATTTGCATGCCAGAACACCCCTCGGAACGAAGAGGGCTGGTTTGGGGGGTTTACGGGCTCAATTTGGTAAATTCCTTTTTTGTTCGGCCAGGTCGCGAAAGAGTCTAATATCCGGTCGGGGTGGGTTAGGGGTGGGGTTAGGGGTGGGGTTTGGGGTTTGAGTTTGGGGTTGGGGTTGGGGTTAGGGTTAGGGTTAGGGTTAATATCCGCTCGGGGTGGATCTTCTTTATTTCCCGTATATTGACCCATTTGGATGCTAGAACACCCCTTGGAGCGAAGAGGGCTGGTTTTGTGGGTTTTTGGGCTCAATTTGGTAAATTCCCTTTTTGCTCAATTTCGGCCAATTCGGACATGTCGCTAAGAGCCTAATATCCGCTCGGGGAGGATCTTCATTATTTCCCGTGTATTGACCCATTTGCATGCCAGAACACCCCTCGGAACGAAGAGGGATGGTTTGGGGGGTTTTCGGGCTCAATTTGGTAAATTCCTTTTTTGCTCGGCCAGGTCGCGAAAGAGCCTAATATCCAGTCGGTGGGGGTTAGGAGTAGGGTTAAGGGTGGGGTTCGGGGTGGGGTTGGGGTTCGGGGTTGGGGTTTGGGGTTGGGGTTGGGGTTGGGGTAAGGTTAGGGTAAGGGTTAGGGTAAGGGTTAGGATTAATATCCGCTCGGGGTGGATCTTCGTTATTTCCCGTTTATTACCCATTTGCATGCTAGAACACCCTTCGGAACGAAGAGGAATGGCTTAAGGGGGTTTTCGGGCTCATTTTATTAAATTCCTATATTGCTCAATTTTGGCCAATCCGGCCAGGTCGCGAAGAGCCTAATATCCGCTCGGGGAGGATCTTCTTTATTTCCCGTATATTGACCCATTTGGATGCTAGAACACCACTCGGAGCGAAGAGGGCTGGTTTGGGGGGTTTTTGGGCTCAATTTGGTAAGTTCCTTTTTTGCTCAATTTTGGGCAATTCGGCCAGGTCGCGAAGAGCCTAATATCTGCTCGGGAGGATCTTCTTTATTTCCCTTATATTGACCCATTTGCATGCTAGAACACCCCTCGGAACGAAGAGGGATGGCTTGAGGGGTTTTCGGGCTCAATTTATTAAATTCCTATTTTGCTCAATTTTGGCCAATCCGGCCAGGTCGCTAAGAGCCTAATATCCGCTCGGGGAGGATCTTCATTATTTCCCGTGTATTGACCCATTTGCATGCCAGAACACCCCTCGGAACGAAGAGGGCTGGTTTGGGGGGTTTACGGGCTCAATTTGGTAAATTCCTTTTTTGCTCGGCCAGGTCGCGAAAGAGTCTAATATCCGGTTGGGGTGGGTTAGGGGTGGGGTTGGGGTTAGGGTTATGGTTAATATCCGCTCGGGGTGAATCTTCGTTATTTCCCTTATATTGACCCATTTGCATGCTAGAACACCCCTGGGAGCGAAGAGGGTTCGTTTTGGGGGTTTTCGGGCTCAATATGGTAAATTCTTATTTTACTCAATTTTGGCCAATTCGGCCAAAAGCCTAATATCCGCTCGGGGTGGATCTTCTTTTTTTCCCGTATATTGACCCATTTGGATGCTAGAACACCCTTCGGAGCGAAGAGGGCTGGTTTGGGGGGTTTTATGGCTCATTTTGGTAAATTCCTATTTTGCTAAATTTTGGCCAATTCAGCCAGGTCGCTAAGACCCTAATATCCGATCGGGGAGGATCTTCATTTTTTCCCGTGTATTGACCCATTTGCATGCCAGAACACCCCTCGGAACGAAGAGGGCTGGTTTTGGGGGTTTACGGGCTCAATTTGGTAAATTCCTTTTTTGTTCGACCAGGTCGCGAAAGAGTCTAATATCCGGTCGGGGTGGGGTTAGGGGTGGGGTTTGGGGTTGGAGTTTGGGGTTGGGGTTGGGGTTAGGGTTAGGGTTAGGGTTAGGGTTAGGGTAAGGGTTAGGGTTAGGGTTAGGGTTAATATCCGCTCGGGGTGGATCTTCGTTATTTCCTTTATATTGACCCATTTGCATGCTGGGAGCGAAGAGGGTTCGTTTTGGGGGTTTTCGGGCTCAATATGGTAAATTCTTATTTTACTCAATTTTGGCCAATTCGGCCAAAAGCCTAATATCCGCTCGGGGTGGATCTTCTTTAATTCCCGTATATTGACCCATTTGGATGCTAGAACTCCCTTCGGAGCGAAGAGGGCTGGTTTGGGGGGTTTTATGGTTCATTTTGGTAAATTCCTATTTTGCTCGGCCAGGTCGCGAAAGAGTCTAATATCCGGTCGGGGTGGGTTAGGGGTGAGGTTAGGGGTGGGGATGGGGTTGGGGTTTGGGGTTGGGGTTGGGGTTAGGGTTAGGGTTAGGGTAAAGGGTTAGGGTTAGGGTTAGGGTTAATATCCGCTCGGGGTGGATCTTCGTTATTTCCCTTATATTGACCCATTTGCATTCTAGAACACCCCTGGGAGCGAAGAGGGTTCGTTTTGGGGGTTTTCGGGCTCAAAATGGTAAATTCTTATTTTACTCAATTTTGGCCAATTCGGCCAAAAGCCTAATATCCGCTCGGGGTGCATCTTCTTTATTTCCCGCATATTGACCCATTTGGATGCTAGAACACCCTTCGGAGCGAAGAGGGCTGGTTTGGGGGGTTTTATTGCTCAATTTGGTAAATTCCTATTTTGCTAAATTTTGGCCAATTAGGCCAGGTCGCGAAGAGCCTAATATCCGCTCGGGGAGGATCTTCTTCATTTCCCGTATATTGACCCATTTGGATGCTAGAACACCTCTTGGAGCAAAGAGGGCTGGTTTGGGGGGTTTACGGGCTCAATTTGGTAAATTCCTTTTTTGTTCGACCAGGTCGCGAAAGAGTCTAATATCCGGTCGGGGTGGGTTAGGGGTGGGGTTTGGGGTTGGAGTTTGGGGTTGGGGTTGGGGTTAGGGTTTGGGTTAGGGTAAGGGTTAGGGTTAGGGTTAGGGTTAATATCCGCTCGGGGTGGATCTTCGTTATTTCCTTTATATTGACCTATTTGCATGCTAGAACACCCCTGGGAGCGAAGAGGGTTCGTTTTGGGGGTTTTCGGGCTCAATATGGTAAATTCTTATTTTACTCAATTTTGGCCAATTCGGCCAAAAGCCTAATATCCGCTCGGGGTGGATCTTCTTTTTTTCCCGTATATTGACCCATTTGGATGCTAGAACACCCTTCGGAGCAAAGAGGGCTGGTTTGGGGGGTTTTATGGCTCATTTTGGTAAATTCCTATTTTGCTCGGCCAGGTCGCGAAAGAGTCTAATATCCGGTCGGGCTAGTTTAGGGGTGAGGTTAGGGGTGTGGTTTGGGGTTGGGGTTGGGGTTAGGGTTAAGGTTAGGGTTAGGGTTAGGGTTAGGGTTAATATCCGCTCGGGGTGGATCTTCGTTATTTCCCTTATATTGAATCATTTGCATGCTAGAACACCCCTGGGAGCGAAGAGGGTTCGTTTTGGGGGTTTTCGGGCTCAAAAGGGTAAATTCTTATTTTACTCAATTTTGGCCAATTCGGCCAAAAGCCTAATAACCGCTCGGGGTGGATCTCCTTTATTTCCCGTATATTGACCCATTTGGATGCTAGAACACCCTTCGGAGCGAAGAGGGCTGGTTTGGGGGGTTTTGGGGCTCAATTTGGTAAATTCCTATTTTGCTAAATTTTGGCCAATTAGGCCAGGTCGCGTAGAGCCTAATATCCGCCCGGGGAGGATCTTCTTTATTTCCCGTATATTGACCCATTTGGATGCTAGAACACCCCTTGGAGCGAAGAGGGCTGGTTTTGTGGGTTTTTGGGCTCAATTTGGTAAATTCCTTTTTTGCTCAATTTCGGCCAATTCGGACATGTCGCTAAGAGCCTAATATCCGCTCGGGGAGGATCTTCATTATTTCCCGTGTATTGACCCATTTGCATGCCAGAACACCCCTCGGAACGAAGAGGGATGGTTTGGGGGGTTTTCGGGCTCAATTTGGTAAATTCCTTTTTTGCTCGGCCAGGTCGCGAAAGAGCCTAATATCCAGTCGGTGGGGGTTAGGAGTAGGGTTAAGGGTGGGGTTCGGGGTGGGGTTGGGGTTGGGGTTCGGGGTTGGGGTTTGGGGTTGGGGTTGGGGTAAGGTTAGGGTAAGGGTTAGGGTAAGGGTTAGGATTAATATCCGCTCGGGGTGGATCTTCGTTATTTCCCGTATATTCACCCATTTGCATGCTAGAACACCCTTCGGAACGAAGAGGAATGGCTTAAGGGGGTTTTCGGGCTCATTTTATTAAATTCCTATATTGCTCAATTTTGGCCAATCCGGCCAGGTCGCGAAGAGCCTAATATCCGCTCGGGGAGGATCTTCTTTATTTCCCGTATATTGACCCATTTGGATGCTAGAACACCACTCGGAGCGAAGAGGGCTGGTTTGGGGGGTTTTTGGGCTCAATTTGGTAAGTTCCTTTTTTGCTCAATTTTGGGCAATTCGGCCAGGTCGCGAAGAGCCTAATATCTGCTCGGGGAGGATCTTCTTTATTTCCCGTGTATTGACCCATTTGCATGCCAGAACACCCCTCGGAACGAAGAGGGCTGGTTTGGGGGGTTTACGGGCTCAATTTGGTAAATTCCTTTTTTGCTCTGCCAGGTCGCGAAAGAGTCTAATATCCGGTTGGGGTGGGTTAGGGGTGGGGTTGGGGTTAGGGTTAGGGTTAATATCCGCTCGGGGTGAATCTTCGTTATTTCCCTTATATTGACCCATTTGCATGCTAGAACACCCCTGGGAGCGAAGAGGGTTCGTTTTGGGGGTTTTCGGGCTCAATATGGTAAATTCTTATTTTACTCAATTTTGGCCAATTCGGCCAAAAGCCTAATAACCGCTCGGGGTGGATCTCCTTTATTTCCCGTATATTGACCCATTTGGATGCTAGAACACCCTTCGGAGCGAAGAGGGCTGGTTTGGGGGGTTTTATGGCTCATTTTGGTAAATTCCTATTTTGCTAAATTTTGGCCAATTAGGCCAGGTTGCGTAGAGCCTAATATCCGATCGGGGAGAATCTTCATTATTTCCCGTATATTGACCCATTTGGATGCTAGAACACCCCTTGGAGCGAAGAGGGCTGGTTTTGTGGGTTTTTGGGCTCAATTTGGTAAATTCCTTTTTTGCTCAATTTCGGCCAATTCGGACATGTCGCTAAGAGCCTAATATCCGCTCGGGGAGGATCTTCATTATTTCCCGTGTATTGACCCATTTGCATGCCAGAACACCCCTCGGAACGAAGAGGGCTGGTTTGGGGGGTTTACGGGCTCAATTTGGTAAATTCCTTTTTTGTTCGGCCAGGTCGCGAAAGAGTCTAATATCCGGTCGGGGTGGGTTAGGGGTGGGGTTAGGGGTGGGGTTTGGGGTTTGAGTTTGGGGTTGGGGTTGGGGTTAGGGTTAGGGTTAGGGTTAATATCCGCTCGGGGTGGATCTTCTTTATTTCCCGTATATTGACCCATTTGGATGCTAGAACACCCCTTGGAGCGAAGAGGGCTGGTTTTGTGGGTTTTTGGGCTCAATTTGGTAAATTCCTTTTTTGCTCAATTTCGGCCAATTCGGACATGTCGCTAAGAGCCTAATATCCGCTCGGGGAGGATCTTCATTATTTCCCGTGTATTGACCCATTTGCATGCCAGAACACCCCTCGGAACGAAGAGGGATGGTTTGGGGGGTTTTCGGGCTCAATTTGGTAAATTCCTTTTTTGCTCGGCCAGGTCGCGAAAGAGCCTAATATCCAGTCGGTGGGGGTTAGGAGTAGGGTTAAGGGTGGGGTTCGGGGTGGGGTTGGGGTTCGGGGTTGGGGTTTGGGGTTGGGGTTGGGGTTGGGGTAAGGTTAGGGTAAGGGTTAGGGTAAGGGTTAGGATTAATATCCGCTCGGGGTGGATCTTCGTTATTTCCCGTTTATTACCCATTTGCATGCTAGAACACCCTTCGGAACGAAGAGGAATGGCTTAAGGGGGTTTTCGGGCTCATTTTATTAAATTCCTATATTGCTCAATTTTGGCCAATCCGGCCAGGTCGCGAAGAGCCTAATATCCGCTCGGGGAGGATCTTCTTTATTTCCCGTATATTGACCCATTTGGATGCTAGAACACCACTCGGAGCGAAGAGGGCTGGTTTGGGGGGTTTTTGGGCTCAATTTGGTAAGTTCCTTTTTTGCTCAATTTTGGCCAATCCGGCCAGGTCGCGAAGGGCCTAATATCCGCTCGGGGAGGATCTTCATTATTTCCCGTGTATTGACCCATTTGCATGCCAGAACACCCCTCGGAACGAAGAGGGCTGGTTTGGGGGGTTTACGGGCTCAATTTGGTAAATTCCTTTTTTGCTCGGCCAGGTCGCGAAAGAGTCTAATATCCGGTTGGGGTGGGTTAGGGGTGGGGTTGGGGTTAGGGTTAGGGTTAATATCCGCTCGGGGTGAATCTTCGTTATTTCCCTTATATTGACCCATTTGCATGCTAGAACACCCCTGGGAGCGAAGAGGGTTCGTTTTGGGGGTTTTCGGGCTCAATATGGTAAATTCTTATTTTACTCAATTTTGGCCAATTCGGCCAAAAGCCTAATATCCGCTCGGGGTGGATCTTCTTTTTTTCCCGTATATTGACCCATTTGGATGCTAGAACACCCTTCGGAGCGAAGAGGGCTGGTTTGGGGGGTTTTATGGCTCATTTTGGTAAATTCCTATTTTGCTAAATTTTGGCCAATTCAGCCAGGTCGCTAAGACCCTAATATCCGATCGGGGAGGATCTTCATTATTTCCCGTGTATTGACCCATTTGCATGCCAGAACACCCCTCGGAACGAAGAGGGCTGGTTTGGGGGGTTTACGGGCTCAATTTGGTAAATTCCTTTTTTGTTCGGCCAGGTCGCGAAAGAGTCTAATATCCGGTCGGGGTGGGTTAGGGGTGGGGTTAGGGGTGGGGTTTGGGGTTGGAGTTTGGGGTTGGGGTTGGGGTTAGGGTTAGGGTTAGGGTTAATATCCGCTCGGGGTGGATCTTCGTTATTTCCTTTATATTGACCCATTTGCATGCTGGGAGCGAAGAGGGTTCGTTTTGGGGGTTTTCGGGCTCAATATGGTAAATTCTTATTTTACTCAATTTTGGCCAATTCGGCCAAAAGCCTAATATCCGCTCGGGGTGGATCTTCTTTATTTCCCGTATATTGACCCATTTGGATGCTAAAACTCCCTTCGGAGCGAAGAGGGCTGGTTTTGGGGGTTTTATGGCTCATTTTGGTAAATTCCTATTTTGCCTGGCCAGGTCGCGAAAGAGTCTAATATCCGGTCGGGGTGGGTTAGGGGTGAGGTTAGGGGTGGGGATGGGGTTGGGGTTTGGGGTTGGGGTTGGGGTTAGGGTTAGGGTTAGGGTTAATATCCGCTCGGGGTGGATCTTCGTTATTTCCCTTATATTGACCCATTTGCATGCTAGAACACCCCTGGGAGCGAAGAGGGTTCGTTTTGGGGGTTTTCGGGCTCAAAATGGGTAATTCTTATTTTACTCAATTTTGGCCAATTCGGCCAAAAGCCTAATATCCGCTCGGGGTGCATCTTCTTTATTTTCCGCATATTGACCCATTTGGATGCTAGAACACCCTTCGGAGCGAAGAGGGCTGGTTTGGGGGGTTTTATTGCTCAATTTGGTAAATTCCTATTTTGCTAAATTTTGGCCAATTAGGCCAGGTCGCGAAGAGCCTAATATCCGCTCGGGGAGGATCTTCTTCATTTCCCGTATATTGACCCATTTGGATGCTAGAACACCTCTTGGAGCAAAGAGGGCTGGTTTGGGGGGTTTACGGGCTCAATTTGGTAAATTCCTTTTTTGTTCGACCAGGTCGCGAAAGAGTCTAATATCCGGTCGGGGTGGGGTTAGGGGTGGGGTTTGGGGTTGGAGTTTGGGGTTGGGGTTGGGGTTAGGGTTAGGGTTAGGGTAAGGGTTAGGGTTAGGGTTAGGGTTAATATCCGCTCGGGGTGGATCTTCGTTATTTCCTTTATATTGACCCATTTGCATGCTGGGAGCGAAGAGGGTTCGTTTTGGGGGTTTTCGGGCTCAATATGGTAAATTCTTATTTTACTCAATTTTGGCCAATTCGGCCAAAAGCCTAATATCCGCTCGGGGTGGATCTTCTTTATTTCCCGTATATTGACCCATTTGGATGCTAGAACTCCCTTCGGAGCGAAGAGGGCTGGTTTGGGGGGTTTTATGGTTCATTTTGGTAAATTCCTATTTTGCTCGGCCAGGTCGCGAAAGAGTCTAATATCCGGTCGGGGTGGGTTAGGGGTGAGGTTAGGGGTGGGGATGGGGTTGGGGTTTGGGGTTGGGGTTGGGGTTAGGGTTAGGGTTAGGGTAAAGGGTTAGGGTTAGGGTTAGGGTTAGGGTTAATATCCGCTCGGGGTGGATCTTCGTTATTTCCCTTATATTGACCCATTTGCATTCTAGAACACCCCTGGGAGCGAAGAGGGTTCGTTTTGGGGGTTTTCGGGCTCAAAATGGTAAATTCTTATTTTACTCAATTTTGGCCAATTCGGCCAAAAGCCTAATATCCGCTCGGGGTGCATCTTCTTTATTTCCCGCATATTGACCCATTTGGATGCTAGAACACCCTTCGGAGCGAAGAGGGCTGGTTTGGGGGGTTTTATTGCTCAATTTGGTAAATTCCTATTTTGCTAAATTTTGGCCAATTAGGCCAGGTCGCGAAGAGCCTAATATCCGCTCGGGGAGGATCTTCTTCATTTCCCGTATATTGACCCATTTGGATGCTAGAACACCTCTTGGAGCAAAGAGGGCTGGTTTGGGGGGTTTACGGGCTCAATTTGGTAAATTCCTTTTTTGTTCGACCAGGTCGCGAAAGAGTCTAATATCCGGTCGGGGTGGGTTAGGGGTGGGGTTTGGGGTTGGAGTTTGGGGTTGGGGTTGGGGTTAGGGTTTGGGTTAGGGTAAGGGTTAGGGTTAGGGTTAGGGTTAATATCCGCTCGGGGTGGATCTTCGTTATTTCCTTTATATTGACCCATTTGCATGCTAGAACACCCCTGGGAGCGAAGAGGGTTCGTTTTGGGGGTTTTCGGGCTCAATATGGTAAATTCTTATTTTACTCAAATTTGGCCAATTTGGCCAAAAGCCTAATATCCGCTCGGGGTGGATCTTCTTTTTTTCCCGTATATTGACCCATATGGATGCTAGAACACCCTTCGGAGCAAAGAGGGCTGGTTTGGGGGGTTTTATGGCTCATTTTGGTAAATTCCTATTTTGCTCGGCCAGGTCGCGAAAGAGTCTAATATCCGGTCGGGCTAGTTTAGGGGTGAGGTTAGGGGTGTGGTTTGGGGTTGGGGTTGGGGTTAGGGTTAAGGTTAGGGTTAGGGTTAGGGTTAGGGTTAATATCCGCTCGGGGTGGATCTTCGTTATTTCCCTTATATTGAATCATTTGCATGCTAGAACACCCCTGGGAGCGAAGAGGGTTCGTTTTGGGGGTTTTCGGTTCGTTTTGGGGGTTTTCGGGCTCAAAAGGGTAAATTCTTATTTTACTCAATTTTGGCCAATTCGGCCAAAAGCCTAATAACCGCTCGGGGTGGATCTCCTTTATTTCCCGTATATTGACCCATTTGGATGCTAGAACACCCTTCGGAGCGAAGAGGGCTGGTTTGGGGGGTTTTGGGGCTCAATTTGGTAAATTCCTATTTTGCTAAATTTTGGCCAATTAGGCCAGGTCGCGTAGAGCCTAATATCCGCCCGGGGAGGATCTTCTTTATTTCCCGTATATTGACCCATTTGGATGCTAGAACACCCCTTGGAGCGAAGAGGGCTGGTTTTGTGGGTTTTTGGGCTCAATTTGGTAAATTCCTTTTTTGCTCAATTTCGGCCAATTCGGACATGTCGCTAAGAGCCTAATATCCGCTCGGGGAGGATCTTCATTATTTCCCGTGTATTGACCCATTTGCATGCCAGAACACCCCTCGGAACGAAGAGGGATGGTTTGGGGGGTTTTCGGGCTCAATTTGGTAAATTCCTTTTTTGCTCGGCCAGGTCGCGAAAGAGCCTAATATCCAGTCGGTGGGGGTTAGGAGTAGGGTTAAGGGTGGGGTTCGGGGTGGGGTTGGGGTTGGGGTTCGGGGTTGGGGTTTGGGGTTGGGGTTGGGGTAAGGTTAGGGTAAGGGTTAGGGTAAGGGTTAGGATTAATATCCGCTCGGGGTGGATCTTCGTTATTTCCCGTATATTCACCCATTTGCATGCTAGAACACCCTTCGGAACGAAGAGGAATGGCTTAAGGGGGTTTTCGGGCTCATTTTATTAAATTCCTATATTGCTCAATTTTGGCCAATCCGGCCAGAACGCGAAGAGCCTAATATCCGCTCGGGGAGGATCTTCTTTATTTCCCGTATATTGACCCATTTGGATGCTAGAACACCACTCGGAGCGAAGAGGGCTGGTTTGGGGGGTTTTTGGGCTCAATTTGGTAAGTTCCTTTTTTGCTCAATTTTGGGCAATTCGGCCAGGTCGCGAAGAGCCTAATATCTGCTCGGGGAGGATCTTCTTTATTTCCCGTGTATTGACCCATTTGCATGGCAGAACACCCCTCGGAACGAAGAGGGCTGGTTTGGGGGGTTTACGGGCTCAATTTGGTAAATTCCTTTTTTGCTCGGCCAGGTCGCGAAAGAGTCTAATATCCGGTTGGGGTGGGTTAGGGGTGGGGTTGGGGTTAGGGTTAGGGTTAATATCCGCTCGAGGTGAATCTTCGTTATTTCCCTTATATTGACCCATTTGCATGCTAGAACACCCCTGGGACCGAAGAGGGTTCGTTTTGGGGGTTTTCGGGCTCAATATGGTAAATTCTTATTTTACTCAATTTTGGCCAATTCGGCCAAAAGCCTAATAACCGCTCGGGGTGGATCTCCTTTATTTCCCGTATATTGACCCATTTGGATGCTAGAACACCCTTCGGAGCGAAGAGGGCTGATTTGGGGGGTTTTATGGCTCATTTTGGTAAATTCCTATTTTGCTAAATTTTGGCCAATTAGGCCAGGTCGCGTAGAGCCTAATATCCGATCGGGGAGAATCTTCATTATTTCCCGTATATTGACCCATTTGGATGCTAGAACACCCCTTGGAGCGAAGAGGGCTGGTTTTGTGGGTTTTTGGGCTCAATTTGGTAAATTCCTTTTTTGCTCAATTTCGGCCAATTCGGACATGTCGCTAAGAGCCTAATATCCGCTCGGGGAGGATCTTCATTATTTCCCGTGTATTGACCCATTTGCATGCCAGAACACCCCTCGGAACGAAGAGGGCTGGTTTGGGGGGTTTACGGGCTCAATTTGGTAAATTCCTTTTTTGTTCGGCCAGGTCGCGAAAGAGTCTAATATCCGGTCGGGGTGGGTTAGGGGTGGGGTTAGGGGTGGGGTTTGGGGTTTGAGTTTGGGGTTGGGGTTGGGGTTAGGGTTAGGGTTAGGGTTAATATCCGCTCGGGGTGGATCTTCTTTATTTCCCGTATATTGACCCATTTGGATGCTAGAACACCCCTTGGAGCGAAGAGGGCTGGTTTTGTGGGTTTTTGGGCTCAATTTGGTAAATTCCCTTTTTGCTCAATTTCGGCCAATTCGGACATGTCGCTAAGAGCCTAATATCCGCTCGGGGAGGATCTTCATTATTTCCCGTGTATTGACCCATTTGCATGCCAGAACACCCCTCGGAACGAAGAGGGATGGTTTGGGGGGTTTTCGGGCTCAATTTGGTAAATTCCTTTTTTGCTCGGCCAGGTCGCGAAAGAGCCTAATATCCAGTCGGTGGGGGTTAGGAGTAGGGTTAAGGGTGGGGTTCGGGGTGGGGTTGGGGTTCGGGGTTGGGGTTTGGGGTTGGGGTTGGGGTTGGGGTAAGGTTAGGGTAAGGGTTAGGGTAAGGGTTAGGATTAATATCCGCTCGGGGTGGATCTTCGTTATTTCCCGTTTATTACCCATTTGCATGCTAGAACACCCTTCGGAACGAAGAGGAATGGCTTAAGGGGGTTTTCGGGCTCATTTTATTAAATTCCTATATTGCTCAATTTTGGCCAATCCGGCCAGGTCGCGAAGAGCCTAATATCCGCTCGGGGAGGATCTTCTTTATTTCCCGTATATTGACCCATTTGGATGCTAGAACACCACTCGGAGCGAAGAGGGCTGGTTTGGGGGGTTTTTGGGCTCAATTTGGTAAGTTCCTTTTTTGCTCAATTTTGGGCAATTCGGCCAGGTCGCGAAGAGCCTAATATCTGCTCGGGAGGATCTTCTTTATTTCCCTTATATTGACCCATTTGCATGCTAGAACACCCCTCGGAACGAAGAGGGATGGCTTGAGGGGTTTTCGGGCTCAATTTATTAAATTCCTATTTTGCTCAATTTTGGCCAATCCGGCCAGGTCGCTAAGAGCCTAATATCCGCTCGGGGAGGATCTTCATTATTTCCCGTGTATTGACCCATTTGCATGCCAGAACACCCCTCGGAACGAAGAGGGCTGGTTTGGGGGGTTTACGGGCTCAATTTGGTAAATTCCTTTTTTGCTCGGCCAGGTCGCGAAAGAGTCTAATATCCGGTTGGGGTGGGTTAGGGGTGGGGTTGGGGTTAGGGTTATGGTTAATATCCGCTCGGGGTGAATCTTCGTTATTTCCCTTATATTGACCCATTTGCATGCTAGAACACCCCTGGGAGCGAAGAGGGTTCGTTTTGGGGGTTTTCGGGCTCAATATGGTAAATTCTTATTTTACTCAATTTTGGCCAATTCGGCCAAAAGCCTAATATCCGCTCGGGGTGGATCTTCTTTTTTTCCCGTATATTGACCCATTTGGATGCTAGAACACCCTTCGGAGCGAAGAGGGCTGGTTTGGGGGGTTTTATGGCTCATTTTGGTAAATTCCTATTTTGCTAAATTTTGGCCAATTCAGCCAGGTCGCTAAGACCCTAATATCCGATCGGGGAGGATCTTCATTTTTTCCCGTGTATTGACCCATTTGCATGCCAGAACACCCCTCGGAACGAAGAGGGCTGGTTTGGGGGGTTTACGGGCTCAATTTGGTAAATTCCTTTTTTGTTCGACCAGGTCGCGAAAGAGTCTAATATCCGGTCGGGGTGGGGTTAGGGGTGGGGTTTGGGGTTGGAGTTTGGGGTTGGGGTTGGGGTTAGGGTTAGGGTTAGGGTTAGGGTTAGGGTAAGGGTTAGGGTTAGGGTTAGGGTTAATATCCGCTCGGGGTGGATCTTCGTTATTTCCTTTATATTGACCCATTTGCATGCTGGGAGCGAAGAGGGTTCGTTTTGGGGGTTTTCGGGCTCAATATGGTAAATTCTTATTTTACTCAATTTTGGCCAATTCGGCCAAAAGCCTAATATCCGCTCGGGGTGGATCTTCTTTAATTCCCGTATATTGACCCATTTGGATGCTAGAACTCCCTTCGGAGCGAAGAGGGCTGGTTTGGGGGGTTTTATGGTTCATTTTGGTAAATTCCTATTTTGCTCGGCCAGGTCGCGAAAGAGTCTAATATCCGGTCGGGGTGGGTTAGGGGTGAGGTTAGGGGTGGGGATGGGGTTGGGGTTTGGGGTTGGGGTTGGGGTTAGGGTTAGGGTTAGGGTAAAGGGTTAGGGTTAGGGTTAGGGTTAATATCCGCTCGGGGTGGATCTTCGTTATTTCCCTTATATTGACCCATTTGCATTCTAGAACACCCCTGGGAGCGAAGAGGGTTCGTTTTGGGGGTTTTCGGGCTCAAAATGGTAAATTCTTATTTTACTCAATTTTGGCCAATTCGGCCAAAAGCCTAATATCCGCTCGGGGTGCATCTTCTTTATTTCCCGCATATTGACCCATTTGGATGCTAGAACACCCTTCGGAGCGAAGAGGGCTGGTTTGGGGGGTTTTATTGCTCAATTTGGTAAATTCCTATTTTGCTAAATTTTGGCCAATTAGGCCAGGTCGCGAAGAGCCTAATATCCGCTCGGGGAGGATCTTCTTCATTTCCCGTATATTGACCCATTTGGATGCTAGAACACCTCTTGGAGCAAAGAGGGCTGGTTTGGGGGGTTTACGGGCTCAATTTGGTAAATTCCTTTTTTGTTCGACCAGGTCGCGAAAGAGTCTAATATCCGGTCGGGGTGGGTTAGGGGTGGGGTTTGGGGTTGGAGTTTGGGGTTGGGGTTGGGGTTAGGGTTTGGGTTAGGGTAAGGGTTAGGGTTAGGGTTAGGGTTAATATCCGCTCGGGGTGGATCTTCGTTATTTCCTTTATATTGACCTATTTGCATGCTAGAACACCCCTGGGAGCGAAGAGGGTTCGTTTTGGGGGTTTTCGGGCTCAATATGGTAAATTCTTATTTTACTCAATTTTGGCCAATTCGGCCAAAAGCCTAATATCCGCTCGGGGTGGATCTTCTTTTTTTCCCGTATATTGACCCATTTGGATGCTAGAACACCCTTCGGAGCAAAGAGGGCTGGTTTGGGGGGTTTTATGGCTCATTTTGGTAAATTCCTATTTTGCTCGGCCAGGTCGCGAAAGAGTCTAATATCCGGTCGGGCTAGTTTAGGGGTGAGGTTAGGGGTGTGGTTTGGGGTTGGGGTTGGGGTTAGGGTTAAGGTTAGGGTTAGGGTTAGGGTTAGGGTTAATATCCGCTCGGGGTGGATCTTCGTTATTTCCCTTATATTGAATCATTTGCATGCTAGAACACCCCTGGGAGCGAAGAGGGTTCGTTTTGGGGGTTTTCGGGCTCAAAAGGGTAAATTCTTATTTTACTCAATTTTGGCCAATTCGGCCAAAAGCCTAATAACCGCTCGGGGTGGATCTCCTTTATTTCCCGTATATTGACCCATTTGGATGCTAGAACACCCTTCGGAGCGAAGAGGGCTGGTTTGGGGGGTTTTGGGGCTCAATTTGGTAAATTCCTATTTTGCTAAATTTTGGCCAATTAGGCCAGGTCGCGTAGAGCCTAATATCCGCCCGGGGAGGATCTTCTTTATTTCCCGTATATTGACCCATTTGGATGCTAGAACACCCCTTGGAGCGAAGAGGGCTGGTTTTGTGGGTTTTTGGGCTCAATTTGGTAAATTCCTTTTTTGCTCAATTTCGGCCAATTCGGACATGTCGCTAAGAGCCTAATATCCGCTCGGGGAGGATCTTCATTATTTCCCGTGTATTGACCCATTTGCATGCCAGAACACCCCTCGGAACGAAGAGGGATGGTTTGGGGGGTTTTCGGGCTCAATTTGGTAAATTCCTTTTTTGCTCGGCCAGGTCGCGAAAGAGCCTAATATCCAGTCGGTGGGGGTTAGGAGTAGGGTTAAGGGTGGGGTTCGGGGTGGGGTTGGGGTTGGGGTTCGGGGTTGGGGTTTGGGGTTGGGGTTGGGGTAAGGTTAGGGTAAGGGTTAGGGTAAGGGTTAGGATTAATATCCGCTCGGGGTGGATCTTCGTTATTTCCCGTATATTCACCCATTTGCATGCTAGAACACCCTTCGGAACGAAGAGGAATGGCTTAAGGGGGTTTTCGGGCTCATTTTATTAAATTCCTATATTGCTCAATTTTGGCCAATCCGGCCAGGTCGCGAAGAGCCTAATATCCGCTCGGGGAGGATCTTCTTTATTTCCCGTATATTGACCCATTTGGATGCTAGAACACCACTCGGAGCGAAGAGGGCTGGTTTGGGGGGTTTTTGGGCTCAATTTGGTAAGTTCCTTTTTTGCTCAATTTTGGGCAATTCGGCCAGGTCGCGAAGAGCCTAATATCTGCTCGGGGAGGATCTTCTTTATTTCCCGTGTATTGACCCATTTGCATGCCAGAACACCCCTCGGAACGAAGAGGGCTGGTTTGGGGGGTTTACGGGCTCAATTTGGTAAATTCCTTTTTTGCTCTGCCAGGTCGCGAAAGAGTCTAATATCCGGTTGGGGTGGGTTAGGGGTGGGGTTGGGGTTAGGGTTAGGGTTAATATCCGCTCGGGGTGAATCTTCGTTATTTCCCTTATATTGACCCATTTGCATGCTAGAACACCCCTGGGAGCGAAGAGGGTTCGTTTTGGGGGTTTTCGGGCTCAATATGGTAAATTCTTATTTTACTCAATTTTGGCCAATTCGGCCAAAAGCCTAATAACCGCTCGGGGTGGATCTCCTTTATTTCCCGTATATTGACCCATTTGGATGCTAGAACACCCTTCGGAGCGAAGAGGGCTGGTTTGGGGGGTTTTATGGCTCATTTTGGTAAATTCCTATTTTGCTAAATTTTGGCCAATTAGGCCAGGTCGCGTAGAGCCTAATATCCGATCGGGGAGAATCTTCATTATTTCCCGTATATTGACCCATTTGGATGCTAGAACACCCCTTGGAGCGAAGAGGGCTGGTTTTGTGGGTTTTTGGGCTCAATTTGGTAAATTCCTTTTTTGCTCAATTTCGGCCAATTCGGACATGTCGCTAAGAGCCTAATATCCGCTCGGGGAGGATCTTCATTATTTCCCGTGTATTGACCCATTTGCATGCCAGAACACCCCTCGGAACGAAGAGGGCTGGTTTGGGGGGTTTACGGGCTCAATTTGGTAAATTCCTTTTTTGTTCGGCCAGGTCGCGAAAGAGTCTAATATCCGGTCGGGGTGGGTTAGGGGTGGGGTTAGGGGTGGGGTTTGGGGTTTGAGTTTGGGGTTGGGGTTGGGGTTAGGGTTAGGGTTAGGGTTAATATCCGCTCGGGGTGGATCTTCTTTATTTCCCGTATATTGACCCATTTGGATGCTAGAACACCCCTTGGAGCGAAGAGGGCTGGTTTTGTGGGTTTTTGGGCTCAATTTGGTAAATTCCTTTTTTGCTCAATTTCGGCCAATTCGGACATGTCGCTAAGAGCCTAATATCCGCTCGGGGAGGATCTTCATTATTTCCCGTGTATTGACCCATTTGCATGCCAGAACACCCCTCGGAACGAAGAGGGATGGTTTGGGGGGTTTTCGGGCTCAATTTGGTAAATTCCTTTTTTGCTCGGCCAGGTCGCGAAAGAGCCTAATATCCAGTCGGTGGGGGTTAGGAGTAGGGTTAAGGGTGGGGTTCGGGGTGGGGTTGGGGTTCGGGGTTGGGGTTTGGGGTTGGGGTTGGGGTTGGGGTAAGGTTAGGGTAAGGGTTAGGGTAAGGGTTAGGATTAATATCCGCTCGGGGTGGATCTTCGTTATTTCCCGTTTATTACCCATTTGCATGCTAGAACACCCTTCGGAACGAAGAGGAATGGCTTAAGGGGGTTTTCGGGCTCATTTTATTAAATTCCTATATTGCTCCATTTTGGCCAATCCGGCCAGGTCGCGAAGAGCCTAATATCCGCTCGGGGAGGATCTTCTTTATTTCCCGTATATTGACCCATTTGGATGCTAGAACACCACTCGGAGCGAAGAGGGCTGGTTTGGGGGGTTTTTGGGCTCAATTTGGTAAGTTCCTTTTTTGCTCAATTTTGGGCAATTCGGCCAGGTCGCGAAGAGCCTAATATCTGCTCGGGAGGATCTTCTTTATTTCCCTTATATTGACCCATTTGCATGCTAGAACACCCCTCGGAACGAAGAGGGATGGCTTGAGGGGTTTTCGGGCTCAATTTATTAAATTCCTATTTTGCTCAATTTTGGCCAATCCGGCCAGGTCGCTAAGAGCCTAATATCCGCTCGGGGAGGATCTTCATTATTTCCCGTGTATTGACCCATTTGCATGCCAGAACACCCCTCGGAACGAAGAGGGCTGGTTTGGGGGGTTTACGGGCTCAATTTGGTAAATTCCTTTTTTGCTCGGCCAGGTCGCGAAAGAGTCTAATATCCGGTTGGGGTGGGTTAGGGGTGGGGTTGGGGTTAGGGTTATGGTTAATATCCGCTCGGGGTGAATCTTCGTTATTTCCCTTATATTGACCCATTTGCATGCTAGAACACCCCTGGGAGCGAAGAGGGTTCGTTTTGGGGGTTTTCGGGCTCAATATGGTAAATTCTTATTTTACTCAATTTTGGCCAATTCGGCCAAAAGCCTAATATCCGCTCGGGGTGGATCTTCTTTTTTTCCCGTATATTGACCCATTTGGATGCTAGAACACCCTTCGGAGCGAAGAGGGCTGGTTTGGGGGGTTTTATGGCTCATTTTGGTAAATTCCTATTTTGCTAAATTTTGGCCAATTCAGCCAGGTCGCTAAGACCCTAATATCCGATCGGGGAGGATCTTCATTTTTTCCCGTGTATTGACCCATTTGCATGCCAGAACACCCCTCGGAACGAAGAGGGCTGGTTTGGGGGGTTTACGGGCTCAATTTGGTAAATTCCTTTTTTGTTCGGCCAGGTCGCGAAAGAGTCTAATATCCGGTCGGGGTGGGTTAGGGGTGGGGTTAGGGGTCGGGTTTGGGGTTGGAGTTTGGGGTTGGGGTTGGGGTTAGGGTTAGGGTTAGGGTTAATATCCGCTCGGGGTGGATCTTCGTTATTTCCTTTATATTGACCCATTTGCATGCTGGGAGCGAAGAGGGTTCGTTTTGGGGGTTTTCGGGCTCAATATGGTAAATTCTTATTTTACTCAATTTTGGCCAATTCGGCCAAAAGCCTAATATCCGCTCGGGGTGGATCTTCTTTATTTCCCGTATATTGACCCATTTGGATGCTAGAACTCCCTTCGGAGCGAAGAGGGCTGGTTTGGGGGGTTTTATGGCTCATTTTGGTAAATTCCTATTTTGCCTGGCCAGGTCGCGAAAGAGTCTAATATCCGGTCGGGGTGGGTTAGGGGTGAGGTTAGGGGTGGGGATGGGGTTGGGGTTTGGGGTTGGGGTTGGGGTTAGGGTTAGGGTTAGGGTAAAGGGTTAGGGTTAGGGTTAGGGTTAATATCCGCTCGGGGTGGATCTTCGTTATTTCCCTTATATTGACCCATTTGCATGCTAGAACACCCCTGGGAGCGAAGAGGGTTCGTTTTGGGGGTTTTCGGGCTCAAAATGGGTAATTCTTATTTTACTCAATTTTGGCCAATTCGGCCAAAAGCCTAATATCCGCTCGGGGTGCATCTTCTTTATTTCCCGCATATTGACCCATTTGGAGGCTAGAACACCCTTCGGAGCGAAGAGGGCTGGTTTGGGGGGTTTTATTGCTCAATTTGGTAAATTCCTATTTTGCTAAATTTTGGCCAATTAGGCCAGGTCGCGAAGAGCCTAATATCCGCTCGGGGAGGATCTTCTTCATTTCCCGTATATTGACCCATTTGGATGCTAGAACACCTCTTGGAGCAAAGAGGGCTGGTTTGGGGGGTTTACGGGCTCAATTTGGTAAATTCCTTTTTTGTTCGACCAGGTCGCGAAAGAGTCTAATATCCGGTCGGGGTGGGTTAGGGGTGGGGTTAGGGGTGGGGTTTGGGGTTGGAGTTTGGGGTTGGGGTTGGGGTTGGGGTTGGGGTTAGGGTTAGGGTTAGGGTTAATATCCGCTCGGGGTGGATCTTCGTTATTTCCTTTATATTGACCCATTTGCATGCTGGGAGCGAAGAGGGTTCGTTTTGGGGGTTTTCGGGCTCAATATGGTAAATTCTTATTTTACTCAATTTTGGCCAATTCGGCCAAAAGCCTAATATCCGCTCGGGGTGGATCTTCTTTATTTCCCGTATATTGACCCATTTGGATGCTAGAACTCCCTTAGGAGCGAAGAGGGCTGGTTTGGGGGGTTTAATGGCTCAATTTTGGTAAATTACTATTTTGCCTGGCCAGGTCGCGAAAGAGTCTAATATCCGGTCGGGGTGGGTTAGGGGTGAGGTTAGGGATGGGGATGGGGTTGGGGTTTGGGGTTGGGGTTGGGGTTAGGGTTAGGGTTAGGGTAAAGGGTTAGGGTTAGGGTTAGGGTTAATATCCGCTCGGGGTGGATCTTCGTTATTTCCCTTATATTGACCCATTTGCATGCTAGAACACCCCTGGGAGCGAAGAGGGTTCGTTTTGGGGGTTTTCGGGCTCAAAATGGTAAATTCTTATTTTACTCAATTTTGGCCAATTCGGCCAAAAGCCTAATATCCGCTCGGGGTGCATCTTCTTTATTTCCCGCATATTGACCCATTTGGATGCTAGAACACCCTTCGGAGCGAAGAGGGCTGGTTTGGGGGGTTTTATTGCTCAATTTGGTAAATTCCTATTTTGCTAAATTTTGGCCAATTAGGCCAGGTCGCGAAGAGCCTAATATCCGCGCGGGGAGGATCTTCTTCATTTCCCGTATATTGACCCATTTGGATGCTAGAACACCTCTTGGAGCAAAGAGGGCTGGTTTGGGGGGTTTACGGGCTCAATTTGGTAAATTCCTTTTTTGTTCGACCAGGTCGCGAAAGAGTCTAATATCCGGTCGGGGTGGGTTAGGGGTGGGGTTTGGGGTTGGAGTTTGGGGTTGGGGTTGGGGTTAGGGTTTGGGTTAGGGTAAGGGTTAGGGTTAGGGTTAGGGTTAATATCCGCTCGGGGTGGATCTTCGTTATTTCCTTTATATTGACCCATTTGCATGCTGGGAGCGAAGAGGGTTCATTTTGGGGGTTTTCGGGCTCAATACGGTAAATTCTTATTTTACTCAATTTTGGCCAATTCGGCCAAAAGCCTAATATCCGCTCGGGGTGGATCTTCTTTATTTCCCGTATATTGACCCATTTGGATGCTAAAACTCCCTTCGGAGCGAAGAGGGCTGGTTTGGGGGGTTTTATGGCTCATTTTGGTAAATTCCTATTTTGCTCGGCCAGGTCGCGAAAGAGTCTAATATCCGGTCGGGGTGGGTTAGGGGTGAGGTTAGGGGTGGGGATGGGGTTGGGGTTCGGGGTTGGGGTTGGGGTTAGGGTTAGGGTTAGGGTAAAGGGTTAGGGTTAGGGTTAGGGTTAATATCCGCTCGGGGTGGATCTTCGTTATTTCCCTTATATTGACCCATTTGCATGCTAGAACACCCCTGGGAGCGAAGAGGGTTCGTTTTGGGGGTTTTCGGGCTCAAAATGGTAAATTCTTATTTTACTCAATTTTTGCCAATTCGGCCAAAAGCCTAATATCCGCTCGGGGTGCATCTTCTTTATTTCCCGCATATTGACCCATTTGGATGCTAGAACACCCTTCGGAGCGAAGAGGGCTGGTTTGGGGGGTTTTATTGCTCAATTTGGTAAATTCCTATTTTGCTAAATTTTGGCCAATTAGGTCAGGTCGCGAAGAGCCTAATATCCGCTCGGGGAGGATCTTCTTCATTTCCCGTATATTGACCCATTTGGATGCTAGAACACCTCTTGGAGCAAAGAGCGCTGGTTTTGGGGGTTTTTGGGCTCAATTTGGTAAATTCCTTTTTTGCTCGGCCAGGTCGCGAAAGAGCCTAATATCTAGTCGGTGGGGGTTAGGAGTAGGGTTAGGGTTAGGGTTAGGGTTAGGGTTAGGGTTAGGGTTAGGGTTAGGGTTTAGGGGTTAGGGTTAGGGTTAGGGTTAGGGTTAGGGTTAGGGTTAGGGTTAGGGTTAGGGTTAGGGTTAGGGTTAGGGTTAGGGTTAGGGTTAGGGTTAGGGTTAGGGTTAGGGTTAGGGTTAGGGTTAGGGTTAGGGTTAGGGTTAGGGTTAGGGTTAGGGGTTAGGGTTAGGGTTAGGGTTAGGGTTAGGGTTAGGGTTAGGGTTAGGGTTAGGGTTAGGGTTAGGGTTAGGGTTAGGGTTAGGGTTAGGGTTAGGGTTAGGGTTAGGGTTAGGGTTAGGGTTAGGGTTAGGGTTAGGGTTAGGGTTAGGGTTAGGGTTAGGGTTAGGGTTAGGGTTAGGGTTAGGGTTAGGGTTAGGGTTAGGGTTAGGGTTAGGGTTAGGGTTAGGGTTAGGGTTAGGGTTAGGGTTAGGGTTAGGGTTAGGGTTAGGGTTAGGGTTAGGGTTAGGGTTAGGGTTAGGGTTAGGGTTAGGGTTAGGGTTAGGGTTAGGGTTAGGGTTAGGGTTAGGGATAGGGTTAGGGTTAGGGTTAGGGTTAGGTTAGGGTTAGGGTTAGGGTTAGGGTTAGGGTTAGGGTTAGGGTTAGGGGTTAGGGTTAGGTTAGGGTTAGGGTTAGGGTTAGGGTTAGGGTTAGGTGGGTTAGGGTAGGGTTAGGGTTAGGGTTAGGGTTAGGGTTAGGGTTAGGGTTAGGGTTAGGGTTAGGGTTAGGGTTAGGTTTAGGGTTAGGGTTAGGGTTAGGGTTGGTTAGGGTTAGGGTTAGGGGTTAGGGTTAGGGTTAGGGGTATGGGATAGGGTTAGGGTTAGGGTTAGGGTTAGGGTTAGGGTTAGGGTTCGGTAAGGGTTAGGGTTAGGGTTAGGGTAGGGTTAGGGTTAGGGTTAGGGTTAGGGATAGGGTTAGGGTAACTTGTAACTTTAAAGTTAATCGTGTAACTTTAACTGTTAACTTTAACTTGAACGTAACTTTAACTGGAACGTTAACTGTGAACTTTAACTTGTAACGGTAACTTTAACTTTAACTTTACGTGTACTTTAACTTTAACTTTTAACTTTAACTGTACTTAACTTTAACTTTAACTTTACTTTAACTTGTAACTTGAACTTTAACTTTAACTTTAACTTTGAACTTTAACTTTAACTTTAACTTTAACTTTAACTTTAACTTAACTTAACTTAACTTTAACTTTAACTTAACTTTAACTTTAACTTAACTTATTTAACTTAACTTAACTTAGTGAACTTTAACTTTAACGGTACTTAACTTACTGAACTTAACGAATACTTTACGTGAACTTGAACTTGAACTTTAACGTAACTTGAACTTTACTTGATCTTTAACTTTAACTTGAACTTTAACGGGAACTGTGATTAACTGGTAACGTTTAACTTTAACTTTAACTTTAACGTTTAACTTTACGGGTACTGTAACTGTAACTTTAACTTGAAACTGGTTTAGAACGTTGTAACTGGGACCCT